>NW_010513857.1:153960-159251 GCF_000687285.1 Phaethon lepturus
TATTGAGAAAGAGACTGGCGTTCTGTTCCTTAAGGTCATCACCATGCAACTCCTTTTGATTAACAAGAAGAAATACTACTTGAAGCCTTAAAGCCTTTCCTCAGGTCTCAATACTAGAAAATGAAAATACTCAAAATAGAGAGGCATCAGCTCTTGAACATGTTTTATGGACCTCAAAATAATTATGTTTTTCCACAAAGCTCTAGCTACTCATTATTGTTAGTCCTAGCTAACTTGTTATTCATTACTTGAGATTCTCAGTTTTGCTTGGCTCATTAGTTTTCATAGGCAAAGAAAAAGACAAAAATTAGTAGTCCAAAATTAGTATTAGCTTAAATTATGACTAAAAATCAAGTCTCGTATCTTAAAGCCTTAGGTATTTTTCAAGGCTTGCACTGACAATGTCAGAAATCACCTTGCTATGACTGTATTTTATCATTCCATCTTACTGGGGAGATGATGTTTTTATTAACAGATAAGAAAGCAATCTTGTTATGTCTAAGAGACCGATATTCTCTTGCACTTGTATTGCACATCTAAGAAGGGCAAACAATTGCCAGAATAAGTAATACCTCTCTCAGCATCACAAAACTCTTTATAGGACATGTACAATAACTAATTAATGAGCATGTAATTAGTATGTGTAACATGTTAAGCAACAAGGGAAAATGTGCAATTTTCATTTTGCGTTAAAAGACCATTGATGCAAAAGCTGTAACAGCAGAGAGCTCATGTCTAGATGATCCAGGACAAGGTCCCTGGTTGCTGGATCCCTAGTGATCCTAATGCACCCTCAGGGTCTGTAAACTGACTGGGAAGAGTAACAATGATTTCTGCTGATGAGAGGTGTCCTACTCCCAGCCACAGGTCTCTCAGAACAAATACTACAAATTACAACACGTGACACAGGCACTGAACAGGCAAATAATCCAATAAATCAGGAATTTTTTAGGGTGGAAAAAAAAAAAAATGTTTCAACTGTTCCCAAAAAGCAAACAAGTTAACAAGCATTTATGTAGTCTCACAAATATAAACCATGTGCCTTTGCAACTTGATTTATAAAGAAACAGTACTTAAGCAAGTTACAGAAGTTAGCTAAAAAACTCAAATGGATAACATAAAAGAACATTTTGAAGTTTTAAAGCAAAAAACATACTAAACTTGGAAAATAAGACATTTTACTATCCTGCGAGGGTCTTAGCAATTTAACAAAAGGTTTCCCTTCCAGATTAAGAAATCGACAGGTTTCTTGGATGGATAATCATGAGTTACCACTACAGAGTAATCTACAGACCTTGTTCTGTTTAATGTCTCAAATTGACTGAGCCAGGGGCTGAATCTAATCTGAATCTCTTCTGCAGATAGAGCAAAGAAGTCACCCACATTACAAGCCAATCAAAATATTCCATATTGAAACTACAATGAATTTAGGGGAATGTGTTCCCCTAAAGATAAATAAAAATAAGACACATTTTTTTGTAAACTTTAACAAATTGGCATTTCTTAATTAATAGATTCTCAGTAAATTCATTGACTTTAGAAAGGGAAATTTTTGTTAATTTATTATTATTGAAATGGTTTAATTTGGTAATCTACAAAGGTTACCAAAGAGCCTCTTCCCCCCCACACCCCAAAATACTTTCCCCAACTGTGCTTTCACAGGTGAATGCACAGTGTCCAAGATCCTTGCCTGGACAGATAAAGCCCCAGCAAGCAGAAGCCTTTGATCAGCTTCCAGCTGACTGCTCGAGAGGATTTGTTTAGGGCTTACATTGTTGTAAAACAGCATGAAAGTTACTCTGTGCATAGGATCACATGAAAGACTCATTTTCAGAGAGTAATAACCTGGCTAACACAAGCTCCCTCTGCTACTTTGCAGTCCCAACCTACTCTTGCTATGAGGAACTTTCTTGTAACTTACTCAAGTAAAATTGTCAAGGGCCTGACTGACTCATCTACCACTGAGAATAAAGTGTGGTGTCCCAAAGGAACTCAATATTAGTACTTCTCCAGCTGAGAAACTGCAGTGGCATTTACTGAAGTACTTTTGCTGCTGTATTTCCTATAATTACTTCTTCAAACCCTAATCTGTTTTGATTGGTATAGGTCCATGGCTAGCAAGGAAGCTATCAATGCTTCCTTTGGGGAAAAGCAGCGATACAGCTTCACACACAGAGGCCTTTAAATAAGAAGCACACTTCACAGACAAATTGGCTGGTACTCAACATATGCTTCTACTTTTGGTTAGCATCACTGAAAATACTGTGTTAGCAGAATTCTGTCCCTCCCCACTTTAACATCTCCTTAATCTTGGCCAGCCTACTTAACATCACCTGTATTTGAACCCCTGCCCTGCATTTCGCCTTCACCAGAAATCAGCATGAACACAACACAAGTAACAAGCTAGAAGAAGCTTCTCTGTCCCCTCCCCCTAAGATCATGCTAGTCAAGGAGCAACCTGTGGCTTCAATGGAGCTGTCAAACTGCCCTTGGGACACAGAAAGCAGATGGGTTATGAGCTACTGGATACTGAAAGGCTTAGACAGAGAGGGAAGAAAGGACATTCATTGTTAAATCCACCCCTGAAAATCCTCAACAAAAGGCAACTGTGTTTGCTAGCAGGCAGTTTGTGTTGATGTCAGATCAATCAGGACCACTGGTGATTCAAAGGCTGCTACACTGATGCCTCAGAAGTAGTTGTCCAGCTGCTAGTCCTAAAAACTCTCTTCCAGCAACCTGCACAACTTCCCAGTCAGCTCAAGAGTCATGAAACAGCCAAGATGACAGCTGAAAAAATGAAGGTAAAAACTTGGACAAAAGCCAGCAGTTCCCAGAAAACAGATCTTAATTCTGTACTCCATTCCTCTAAGGCAGACTATAGGGCAACACACAGTAACCAATTTCTTCAGGGAATGTTAATCCCTTCAAACAGGGATTGGGAAGAGTAAAACATTGGGAATTCATGGAGGCAAAGAAAATAACCCTGAAAGAGGCACAGGTAAAGGAGAGGTGACATTTTCAGCTTTATTTTACTGGATTGGACAGAAGCGCACATCAGCTGGGCCTTTTGTTAAGAGAGCAAGGGGAGACTAGAGATGACAAAGCATGTAAATAGCCTAGACTAAAGAACAAATTCACCCAAGAGTTTATGTGAGGCTAAACTAGATCACTGTACTATTTATGAAATAGAAGACGATGTAAATGACTGGTTACTTATGAGTAATTATCACAGCTATTATAAAAAGATATGTTAAGAGAATTTTGGCTGTTATAATTATCCTATGGGTCACCATCTGTCTTTAAGTCTTCATAAAATTAAACATATGTTGTTTTCACCAACTGCTGTACTAGATTCACATTCTCATCCTACTTACGTGATGCAACATAAGAAGTCTATTCATATCATTGGGAATATGTCAGTACCAAATATCAAGTAGTGCTCTGCTAGCACTTTTGTTTGAAAGCCAGGCCACTTCCCATGTTCAACTAATAACTCAAGGGTGTAGACCTCTCTCTAACTCATACATTGCTTTGCTGCAGCTTTCCTTTGGCAACAGAGTTACGATCTGAAGTATTAAAGGGTGCTTCAGTTATTCTTAGCTTTTTTTTCCTTCCCCTCCCCCCCTTTTTCAAGTTCTGGAAGAGAACAATTCAGAGCTTTAACTGCTTGAAAGGTTCCTGTCTATAAAGCAAGATCCTCTGCAGAAGGTTCCTACTCCATCCTTTTGGGCAAGGTGTTACTAGTGAGAACTCCCAACACTGCTCATGTTAAAGATCTACATTCATTTTCCTGCCACTAAACATGGCAGATGTGGGCCAAAGGGTTTCAGAATTAGAGAGGAAAAAAGAGGAGATAACATATTTAGCACCTTACTTCCTTTGTATTCTTGCCAGGTCAGCAAAAGTTTGAAGATTACTGTTGGAATGGTGGTGCAAGAATGACCACACAGAAATACCATTTTTCAGACCACTGGTGGGGGGTGGTATGGGATCAAAATTTTGCATAATTCAATATATCCCTCCTCTCCCCCAAAAAAGAGAGCCAAACAGTTTCAAGTAGTGACAAATTATGCTGGATGTTTACATATGCCTTCTTATTTTTGGATACCAATGTTAAAAAAAAAAAAAAAGCAAGCCAAAACAAAATTAGTGGTTTAATCAAGGAACTGCATGGAAGAGCTGGCTGAACTCTCCAGAAGAAAGATATGAAATAGAATCCTTTACCCATACTTGCATGTAGTTTTCAACTCAAGAGCCCTCAGAAACAGATATATCAAAACATCAAGCTTACAGTGCTGCTGACAACAAGTGAAAGTTCAAATCAAATTACATTTTATCAAATAAAGCCAGACCTTTGTATCAAGTCCATGTTTATATTTAATTTTTTCCCCTTTAAGTACAGAAGATTTGATACAATTTGTAATAGCCACTAGGACAGTTACAACACAATTAGCTGAAGTGGGCTGTCCCACTTTCCAAGTGCTTACAGAAGGAGCAATAACCTCAGAAATTGTACAAAGAAATCAGATTTCATTTTTTAAAAATTGCAGAATGACTATTTTCTAAAGTGATGACTGGCAATTAAAAAAACTGCCAGACCTAAAATAATCTTACTTAAAAAAAATGAATAAACTGTTGATTGCGCACTATACTTGAATCATTAACATGTTAAAACTGATGACAAGTCCTCCAAATTTAAGCCTCATATAGAAAATTGGTGTGGTGAGTTGACCCTGGCTGGAAACCAGGTACCCACCAAAGCCACTCTATCACTCCCCACCTCGGCCGGACAGGGGAGAGGAAATATAATGACAGGCTCATGGGTCGAGATAAGGACAGGGAGATCACTCAGCAATTACTGTCACAGGCAAAACGGATTCGACTTGGGGAAATTAGTTTAATTTATTATCAATCAGCATAGTGTAATGAGAAATAAAACAAAATCTTAAAACATCTCCCCCTCACCCTTCCCTTCTTTCCAGGCTCAACTTCTCCCGAATTCTCTACCTCCTTCCAGCAAGTGGCACAGGGGGATGGGGAATGGGGGTTGTGGTCCATTCATCACACATTGTCTCCGCTGCTCCTTCCTTCTCAGAGGGAGGACTCCTCACACCCTTCCCCTGCTCCAGTGTGGGGTCCCTCCTCCCAGTCCTCCAGGATATGGTCCTCCATGAACTTCTCCAACATGAGCCCTTCCCACAGGCTGCAGTTCTTCACAAACTGCTCCAGCCTGGGTCCCTTCCACAGGGTGCAGTCCTTCAGGAACAGGCTGCTCCCGGTGGGGGGCCCAC
>NW_010513857.1:159280-162403 GCF_000687285.1 Phaethon lepturus
CTGGCCTCCTCTTGCCATGGGCCCACAGGTCCTGCCAGGAGCCTGCTCCAGCATGGGCTTCCCACGGGGTCACAACCACCTTTGGGCATCCACCTGCTCTGGCGTGGGGTCCTCCATGGGCTGCAGGTGGAGATCTGCTCCACTGTGGACCTCCATAGGCTGCAGGGGCACAGCCTGCCTCACCATGGGCTGCAGGGTAATCTCTGCTCCAGCACCTGGAGCACCTCTTCCCCCTCCTTCTTCACTGACCTTGGTGTCTGCTTGTTGCTCCTCATATATTCTCATTCCTCTCTTCAGCTGCTGTTGCCATTGTGCAGTTTTTTTCCCCCCTTCATAAATATGTTATCCCAGAGGCGCTGCAACCATCACTGATGGGCTCAGTCTTGGCCAGTGGAGGGCTTGTCTTGAAGCTGGCTGGCATTGGCTCTATTGGACATAGGGGAAACTTCTAGCAGCTTCTCACAGAAGCCATTCCAATATCTCCCCCTGCTAGGAAAACCTTGCCACGCAAGGCTATAAGCCTTTAAACAAAAACGTGCAATGCAATGCACCAAAATCATAGAAATAAGAAACAACAGTAACTTGATTCCAACACTGGACCTTTTAGGGAAGGGTTACAAAACGCGTCCTATACAGAGCCACACATGCTACCAATATTGGGGAAAATTATCTTCACAAGCCACCAGCTTCAGGTCCGAGAATTACACAGCTCTTACTTTGTGCAACCACATACATGACCAGTAAGTATTTTTAAAAATAGCATTCCGCTCAATTGAGAAGGAAGGACACAGTGTGTGTGGCAACAGCACACAGCCTGTTTCTGTTCTGCAGGAACAAAAGTAAATTACAAGTGCACAACCCAAGGATGAAGCTGTCTGGGTGCTGAGCCTGCAGTGGGTGTGAGAGCAAGACACACTCAGGCCCTCTCAGGCTACCTGCAGTGCTTTCCATGCGACACTGATCAACTCAAAACACTATAGTTTCTGTTACTGGCACCAAATGGCATAAGACCACACAGTGCTCACCTCACCTTTCCTGCTACAGTCCAGCAAGTCTCGCCATGTCAAATACAGAGCTGGGTGGCAAAGGGAGGTATACAGTGGCTCTTTTATCTTCCCCCACCTCCAAGCTGTGGAGATGTGTTCCTCCATGGCAGTCCCCAGACATCAGCCCAATTAAATTAGACTACGCTTGGCACTGAGACACTTGGCCCCAAGAGAGCCTTTATTTTATGGCATTGGGCAGCATGGAAGGGACCAACTGATCAGTCTGCTATCAGGAAATCTGCCTTATTAAGAGATGCTTCAGCAAATCCCCATGGATTCTTTCTCTCTTCCCAGATCCAAATAAGCTTGTAATTGTTTTGCATTTTACCACCTCAAGAGTGAGTAAAGAGGAAGGCAGGAGCTGTAGAAGAAATTTTTACAATCCTGTCCAACCTTCAGCATCCCCTGGTTAGAGCTCTTCAATATCTAATGGCAAAGTAAGCAGGCAGGGTTCCATCATCCAAACTGATAATATTATATATAAAGTGTTTATGGTTCTATCAATAGTACTGTGGCTGGGGGGCAGTGGGAATAGCTGTATGTCCAGTGCACCCAGAAAACTGGTTCACAGTGTTACATCTTAAGAACTTGGATACAAAGTAGGCATTTACAATACTTTACAGTACTGTAACCTAGGGGAATAAAATAACTCCACTTGACAATGAGCTGCCTACTTACAACGCAAAAAAACAACTCCACACCCAAAACCCCAGAGGCAAGATCATCCGCAAACTGACACACTTTTTCAAACACCTTTGCTATTAATGCTAAATTTCCCCATGTTAATCCCTTTCTGAAAATGCACCCTATTTTAAGTTAATCTCCCCTTTGGTTAATAGCTGAATTAAGAACCACAGCAGTAGACACACCATCCAGAGCAACAGCCATCTCTACTTAGGGTATAAATGTGCAGCATAAAACCATTTGAAAAAGTTTTCCAATTAATGAATGATCATCATAAATTTGCTGAACTTCAGTTTTTCAAATCACAATTCCTCATATGTTTCACTCTCAGTTACAATCACACTGAAGTCCCATAAAGCAAAACCTCTAGAACAGAAACTGTTGTGTGAGGAGAGGAATTCAGGAAAGCCTATTCCCCTGCCTGCTGCTCCTACCTCTTACCCAGCCAGGACATTGTTGCAGTACAGCAAAGCAGTGGCAGAGGGGTCCAGGGACTGTCAGCTTGAGGCAGCTCCCCTCAGGAAACAGATGCTGCATGACCTTTGTATAAAAAGGTCAATCTTCAGCGCAGATACATACGCTCCAATTTGATCACTAAGCACAGGACTGGAGTACAGCAGTATTTCCAACATATGAATAAAATGATCTCAAGTAAATAAATACCAGGGAACAATACTTAGATTCAACAACAAATCCACTATTAGAAAAAGATTTCTTTATCACTAGCTGCTATAAATGTATTTTGATCAGCACCTGTTTGTTGATCTTCAGATTGCTTTGCTTCTCTACAGATTATTCGAAGGTGGAAAACAATTTCTTTGAAATGCAACCCAAGAAAAAATTACAGCATTGAATCTCAGCTCTTGTGAAAGGTTTTAAAAGCATTCACCTAAATTTACTATTTTGCTGTCATATAAAATAGGCTTTCAATAGCCTCAGTGCCAGTACATCTCCCACATAAATCAACTTCAAGCAGACTCAGAAGTACAGCTTCTGGGAGAAAATATTAAGGTAAGGTGGTCTCACTCCAGCTGATTAGAACAACCCATTCACTATAAAAGCAGGAGTACTAGCCTTTTAACATGCAGGTCACTCTGCTGCTCTTGTATATGAAAGACAAGCTCCACCACATCACTCTTCCCAGCAGTGCCGCTGCTTTCCTTGAGGTCTCCTGAAAGCACGAGCAGCTAAGAGTGGTTAGTGAGGACAACAGGAGAGCTTTGCAGGTAAAGAAAAGTACATCCAACCATACCTGAAAAGGAACTCAGGATCATGGATGAACTAGCAACAAAAGAACCTTTGCAACAAGAAGTTTTCCATCTGCTACTTTAAGGGTTGTATTTCATTCCAAGTCCTTGTGGGAAGAGCACATCCTAAGAATAGGGCAGGAATG
>NW_010513857.1:162434-168810 GCF_000687285.1 Phaethon lepturus
GCTGGAAGGGAGCGACTCAAGTGAGCACAGACAAACCATCAACCACCCTATGCTCAAAGTACAGGAAGAACACAACGATCATACATCATCATCAGTACGTTTGGGTTCCTCTGTCCCATGCAAAGAGCTAATAAAAATGAAAGGGCTGCGCACCAGCTATGTAGTGTTTCTCTTGGCAACGTTCATGCATTTAAGTTATGTACTACATACTTTAATAGAACAGGTGATGAGGTAAACATTGGTACTGCTCAAGAACCACCATTAAACTTCCAAGTTACTAGCAGACTACCACATTGCCACACTTAGCTGTCAAAAACTGTGCCAGCTAAACACCATACGGGTGCACCTAGATCTCCACATTCATCTCCTATTTGCTTCTTTCAGGGTGTGTGATCTCACGTTTTGCGTGAGAATGCAGCGCAGGTTATTCCTAACTACTACAACAATTTCTTTCTTACTATTACAAAGATATCAGTCATCATTAAGGGCAGTGAGGCACTGGAACAGGTTGCCCAGAGAAGCTGTGGATACTCCATCATCGGACGATGTCCCTGCTCATGGCAGTCGGGGTTGGACTAGATGATCTTTAAAGGTCTCTTCCAACCCAAACCATTCTATGATCATGACTACATGTCAGTAATGTCATCTACACTGCAGTAAATGCAAAACACCAATTCTCTCTTCCCGGCAATGCTGCTAAGGATAATCTGGTATAGAGGTAGGAGGACCTTCCTGTTCTATCCCATTCAGTATACATGCACTAATGACTGTGAAAGAAAAAAAAAAAAATCAAGTAGTAATGCAATCCTAAAAAAAATTCCGCAGAAATTTCAGGTCAAAATAACCCAAACCACACATGTTACTCTGAAAGTCACTCACTGAACTGTTTCTAAGGTATAAAGTAAAAATGCAGGTCACATAAAAAAAGCACGAAGCAGGTTGCAAAACAATGCTGAAGTCCAGAGATTTACATGGTATGGAGAACTGCTGATCTACTGAAATGAAGCAAGCAACAAAATGAAAGTTCATTGTATAACTATACTAATACACAGCAACTTACTTGAGAGAAAAGAGGATTATGTAGTCCTGCAGCAAGCAATTTGAACTAAATGGACAGAAAAACAACTGAGAACAAGCAGGAACTACAGGTCACTAAAAAGCAACTGACACAAAATAGATTTGGAACTCCCATTTAAAACCACAAACTTAAGAAACTTGTCAAACATCCACCAACTATCATATCTGCATGCAAAAGAAGTCTTTGTAAGTTTCTACCATTTCAAATTTACTGCCCCATTTGATTTAGCTTGCAAGCAGAAAGTCATGACAACAGAGCAGCTCTACTACGTTCTCTTGCAGTTGATCCTGACTTTCCTCTCAAAGGTCACATGTGTGCTGATGTCCTCTGTGGGCAGGGTTTAGTCTGTGGTTATGCAAATAATTTTTTACCAGCAACAGATCTTAAGCCTCAGATCTTCCCTCCGTTGCTCATTCCTGTTCCTGGGACAGAGGCTGCTTCTTCCTCAAGACAGTAGCACTACCCTTTCTTTAGCTGTTCTCTAAAAACTAAAAACTACATAATTCATAGTTCCAAAGGAAACAAAGCTTTTTTGGTTTTTATGTCTTATTTTATGTATGTTTGCAACCTGTATCATTTCACCATTTCAGTTTAGAGAGCTGTCAAACCAAAATTCATGCCAGTACAATTAACAGCGCCAATCTGCCACCAAGACAGCCAGTCATTTCATATTACACCTAGCTGAAACTCACTGAAATTTTTCTGAAAGTAAGGATGCTCCTCAAAACAAACTAAGCATCATTAAAGGGGACAGGATTTTCTAATTTGTTCTGCAGGGAGTTACTGAATGTAACTGGAAGCACTGGAAAAAAACGTATTACTATATGAAGATTTGCAATTTAAAGAGTCTTAATATTCAAAGTACTTGTTTTAAAGCAGCAGACATGTCATTCACACCTCATTGCTGTCTTGCAGACCTATTCTGCAGGGACTAGAACATATTTGACAATGATCAAGATGCAACACTTAAGCGTTCATTTTGCACACACAGCACAACACAACTAAATGTTTGATCAACAGATCAGAGTCATCAGTGCTGAAGAAAAAGAGAACCAGCATGCTTGAGAAGAGTCCTTATTTTCTGCTTCTTGTACCACCACCACATCTCAAAGCCCTTCAATACCCCAGAGAGAACCCCAGTGTAGAAAGCAATCTTTTCCTGTAGGCACTGCCACATGCAATTCACTCCATGGCATGGGACCCCCTAGCACTACAGCCATTGTGAGAATACATTTCCACATCATTAGTGCCAGTTTACATCAACCTGGGACAGCAGCAGCCACTGCTTGCACCTGCTCTTTTAGCTGGCCACCAGTTTCATTTCCTCAGAGCAGCTGGTTTCCAAAACCTTAGAGAAAACCTAATTTTAGCAGTGGTGATAAATCTTAACAGATTTCAGAAACTCCCTGTGATTATGCTACAATATCATTTTCCACATTTCTAAGTGTCCAGTTGGCTTCTCCATGGTCCCTATGGATGTACACTAGGAATAAAGCTCATGGAAACAGCCTGCAGAAGTCCATTTTGGTTCTCCTTATCAAGCTATAGTAGGTAACAAACAGAAGGGGAAGCAAAGGGAAATCATCCTGCAATATAACCACCAAGCTGGAATGACATTTGGAGTGACCACTGCTTTATGTATACATCTGCCTTTTCCTAATCAGAGATGCGGCCCAGATCAAAGCCGAACTTCTTTAAAAAAAGAAAAAAATTCAGATAAAATTTCCTATGCTGATTTTATTAAACATATGATGAAAAGCACAGTAAAACAAAATTCAATTGTAACTTTCATTTAAGTGTGAAGTATCCCAATGCTGCATCAGAGCTGCTCTGAGATTTACACTGCACTGTGGAACAGCTAGGATGACTACAGATTTTTGGCTTTTATTATGAAAATTGATTAGAATAACAGTAACCAGATGCTCTCGCTGTGCAATGAACTCTTAAAACATTTCCACATGTGTTTTCTACAACAGTTGAGATCTTGCCCTAAATGACACGTTTGGCTGTTCCACAGCAGAAACTGCCTTTACTTTGCATCCACATACACAATCAAATACTGCTTTACACAAGCACCTCAAATACACTCCACTTCGGAGCTCCTCTGAGAGCAGAAATGGATGTGCATGGCACATACTATTAAGAAAACCCACACTAAGTGAAACAGAAGAAATAAAGTATTAAAGATCCAACAGATGGGAATGCTTAATGCTGAGATAGAAGTTACAGCCCTATTTACAATTGTCACTTTGGCCATCACAACCTCCTGCTACCTACTGTCAAAAAGTGACCAGGAGAAAGGCAACAGAAGCAAGCACTGGGTTCGGGGGGAGCAGGTGGCGTTAAGCTTTGAAAAGAAAACGGCTTGTAACAGTGTTAATTAATGTACCTATGGAACAGACACTCTTATTGTTGACATGGCATGCTGCAAAATTTGCCACAGTCACTGCTCACAGACTTTTAATTTAAAAACTTCATTAATTTAATCCCAGCTCAAATAGCAAGAAAGATCATTCCTGCCAGATGATTGACCTTTCCATTTTTGCAGTTTTAGTTTATGCATCCACAGGTGTTAATAAACAAATAGTCAAAGCACAGGTTCTCCCCAACACTCTCCCCGACAGTGGGGGAACATCAAGCTAACCAGTAGCTTCTCATGAATGGTTTGTTCATTCACATGCTGAGTATTTATTATGCAAAAGGGACAGTTCAGCAATAGCTAATTGGCTTTGGCCATGTAATGTAGATATTTTATGACTTTAAGAGATCTGACACAAAAATCTATTTTTTTTCCTCCTTCTCTCTCCAGTCCTTGGAGCTGAAAAACTACTTTAGATGTCTTATAAAGCATCTAGTTCTCAACACAGTTATGTTTTATGTTGCAGCCTGAAGTTGTTTGCGTACTATTGAGTCTAGCTGTTGAGAAAACCTTATTTGATGTGCACCAAGTCATCCAACAAGATCAACAGTTCCACTGGCACACAGCACTTGCAAGAGGTGAAGATGACACCACACACAGCTGCTTTTACAAGAACCTGAATCAGTTACTTGGAGGGATTCTAAAAATAATGCTTGTGTCTTCAAATTTGGTTTCAATATGACCATGTTCGCTGGTAACCAGTGAAGAGGTGAAGTGGCATAATGTAGTCTCAATTCATAGAATCACAGAATGATTAAGATTGGAAAAGACCTTCAAGATCATCAAGTCCAACCATTAACCCAACACCACCAGAAAAGCTGACATGGGAAGAGCTCAAAGACTTGTAATATTTTTCATTACTATCAATCAACTATCTTTTTGATTAAGTATGAGTAGGAACAGGTATTTATGGACCTATGGTGGTACTGAACATCCAGAACAATGTCAGTTACCTATTTTCTTTCCACTAGGTAAAACCACTTGATAAATCATATCACCACCTGAGGAGATCACCACCTGATTCATATGCAGAACTCACACAGAATCTAAACCTCACTTTTACCGCAAAAAAAAGCTTTTTCTTAAGAAAAATTATAATTTCGTTCACAAAATATGAATCCACCAGAAAGGACAGTGTAGATGTGGCATTTCAGGACATGGTTTAGCAGTGGGCTTGGCAGCGTTAGGTTTACGGTCAGACCCCATCTTAAAGGTCTTTTCCAACATAAATGATTCTATGATAACCTTGGATACCTTGGCTTTGTAACACAGTATGAAGATGAATGTACTGCCCCTTCCCCAACACTCATTAGGAAAAATTTGTGAATAAAACTTCGGAACGTGTAGAAGTGTCCCAAATGACATAAAGTAGCAGTCTGAACTTTACCAGGTCACACATGAACATTGATGCATTTCATACATACTTGCAACAGTGAACTTTCACAGAGCTGTAACTGTACTTGCTCAGAGCTAGACTGAAAGCTCTGCAGTTCACTGCCTTCATTCTCTGCACAACTGTAATAGCCAGTAATACCTGAGGCAGCAGCCACAAAAGAGCAACTCCCCCTCTTGGCAGAGCTCAAAAGAGCTCTCTCCAGCCTCCAGCAGCAGCCCAGCATCACAGATTTGTAGTTTTATGATCTAGAAGGCCTTGCTACTGCCAGGTGGATACACTTCTAGACTATTGGAGATGTACTTGGTTAGGTCTTCATTCTGCTTCATTTTTCTTTTACCCTCAGTTCTTACACTGAAATCAGAGTCTTACTTTCAAAATTCTAGCCCCAAAATTGGCATTATTGTTTCCATTCCAAATAATTCAGTATTTTATATTCAAAAGTGGTTTATTAAACACTTTTAGAAATATGCATCTGCATGCTGCTCAGCAAGAATGACAGAAACAACCATTTATTAGTTACTCATTTGGTTTCTTTTAGTATTCCTTGAATGGGAGGATATATACTAGTTTGACTAGATAAACCATTACACCACAGATACTCCTACCACAGAAAATATAAATACATTGAGGAGTTGCACAGCAGTGTGAAACACATCCTTGTGCTATTTTGGTTAATAAAAATGTTTTTGAAAACTCCATCTCTTTCCTCTTTAAAGCCTTCCACCTACAAAAGAACAATGCTTCAAACAGGCAGCAGTCTCTGTACAATAGCTGTTCTCTACTATATGAGGGCATTTGTTTCCTAGGAAACAAGCAAAAAAAAAAGACAAAAAGTATCCAGTTGTGAAAAATGCAAGTAAACTGGGTCACACCAGTCATATTTCACTCAATGGAGTGAAGAATCCACAAGTCATTATATTCTGGAGTACAGATTAGTTTTTCAGTAACTGCTCAAAACTAAATTTTATTTTTCCACAGGCACCTCTGAAGTATACTGCTTTTCAGGAAAAAATGCAAGATCAGCAAGGAATGGCTTTACTTAGAGCATGAAAATATATGTTGTTTTAATGCAAAAAAAAAAAATATATTTTAATGCAAGTGTATTCTAACTAGCCAGCTATATGCACAGCTTACCAAATTCTGAGCAAAGCATTGCCAACAGCAAGTCACACCAAACCAAAGCCTATTATTCCAGTCCAAAGTCTTATCAAATTCTAGGCAAGTTTCCACTGTGCTTGTCTATAGCCCATAAGAAAGCTCCAGTCTTAGAGTATTTGACTTCTTAACACATAGACCAGGCCAAGCCTCACTGCAGTAGGAAGTAGAGGAAACAGAACAGAGCAAACTACCCTTTTCAACAATACTTCTCAATGTCCTGAAGGTAATATATAAGCAGTTGTTTCCCAAGCTCACATGAAAAAATGGACAGGGTCCAGGGAAAGGTGAGCAGGTCACTCTGGGGCGGGGGGGGGGGGGAGACAAA
>NW_010513857.1:168841-191182 GCF_000687285.1 Phaethon lepturus
AACACACACACATGAAACACACCAAACCAACAGCCAGATACACACACATCCCAAAACCCCAACAGTTGCATGACCCATTCTTTCCTAAGAAGTCCCCCAATACGCCCCCAATTCCCATTGGCTTCCAGGGAATTCTTATTTCAGAGAAGAAATCCAACCTGCACAAGCATAACAATATTGTTAGTAACTTGCTCTTCATTATTACACTGAGGATGAGATTTCAAAAATACACTTGGTCAGAAGGAGAAGCACAGTTATTTATATTACAGCACCTGCACTAGTACCCACAGGAAGCATAGGCTAGTGCAGTCACCCCAAACCAGGCATCACAAAACTCAAAAATCTCATGATCAGCCTGTTTGAAAGCATGGCAATCACCTAGCACAGTATTAAATGAACAAAGCATCTTATGTTGTGAAATGGCCACACCAGCAAGCTTAAAAACTGTCAGCTGAATCATACCAGTATCAGTTCACAGAATAATTAATTCTACACTCTAGATATGTACTCCCTCTCTGACATTGAGCTACTGCTCTTCAGCTCATATTAGACAGGGAGCCGTAACAAAGTGCGTTGGTCATAACTTAGAGCGAAGAGAAGTGCCTGAAAGAAAAAAAAAAAAACCACACCAGTGCTGTTTATATTGCTTCTGCAGTCTTTGCAAGTCACAGTGTGACAGCAGGCAATCACAGTCTACCAAGTACTTCAGGTACCATTCCCGTTTCCAGCCTGCAGAAGAAACTAGCACGAACATCAAAGGTGCCCTCATGAACTCTTCATGTCTATTTTGTTCGTTATGGTATTAAATAGGAAGAGGATGCAGATATGTTGCTCAGTTCTCTTCTTCACCTTTAAAGGATAACACAAACATAAAGGTATGCCAAAAGTTCAGAGGAAATGTTACTTAATCAGCCAGGGAAGGACAGGGAGGAGCTTTATGCAAAAGTCGATCTTCTGAACCCACAAGAAAGTCAAGCAACAGTGGTACACAAAAACACACTCAAGGATGATATAATTTCAGAACTAAAAAAAGAAGAAGTGAGCACCATCAGCTGACAGGAATGGTACAACTCCTGCAATTAAATTTACCCAAAAATGGTTGCTGAGGATTCGTATCTCACCACACCCTGGATTCTTTTATACATTCTATCAATGTATTGTTTTTAGGTTTTTACAATGCAGACTATTATTAAATATGACAAAACGAGATAGTCTATGTATTAATTCAGGAGATTTACTTGAATTACCACTGGCATTTGTTCATTGCTTCCAGATTTGGGGAATTAGACAAAGAAACACAGTAACAACTTGATCCTGAACACTGTTCAGAGCCCTTTAGTGACTCCTCCCACTCTTCCTGTGGGCAAGGAGTCACCAGTCCCATTATAGTTCTCCTCACCTAACCTAACAGCAGGATAAGTCTATTCTGACCGATGGTTATTGAATATAAATTTCCAATTACCATAGTAAGTGAAACCTGCTATAATTCATTCATTAAAAGTCAAAGGCTAAAGAAGGTACTGTGAAAGAACTTTTTCAGGGTGGGCTTTTTTTTTTTAAATTAGTAGGACAGTTCACCTGGGGCAAGGGGCTAAGGAACATTTTTCCCACTGGTCTTGAAGAATGTTCACCTAAGTGTCAAGTTTAAAGAAGGGGATCTTTTGATCCTGTCTGTCTGCCATTTTAAGCACCACACATGAAAACTGTGATTAAAGATATGGGGACATAAACCCTGCTCCTCTTGCACCTCATTACTGCATGCATCTGCATTAGGCATTACTGAAGATGTTCCAGATACCCAACATACAGGGAGGAAAAAAACCAAGCCCCAAGAAGCAGCTGTCCCATTAGCAGGCAGTCTGGCAAGGCCACTGTTTCATTAAGCAGCAAAGAAGCAGTTAAAGCACTCAGCAGTTGATTCCAGAGATATTTCATTCAAAGACATTAAAATAAATCTGATTACAAAAGGTAGGAATGGCATTTGTTCTTGTTAAGTCCAATTGGTAGACATAACAGCAATTCTATGGTTGCTCCCATGATTATTTCCAAACATTACTATATGCTTATACAATTTCCTTAATTACTATGGTACTTTTAAGGAAAAATTTAAAAACAGGGCAAGTTTTCAAAGAGCACTTACATCATTTAGAAACCTCTGATTAACATTCAACATGGACTTCAGTGTGCTGTATTAGCAATGAGAAATTCTTATCAGCCTTGATCAGTCTGAAGCCACTTTTGATGATGGCCACAGCTTATACTACTTTTGAAAGTTCTATCAGATTCTCTTTCCTCTAAACTAAGCCTTTGCAAATTAGGACCCTTTTTCCACAGTGCACAAAGGCAGTGCCACTGATTTCAGGTAAGACTAAGTGCTTGAAGTCTATCCTTGTCCAGGTAAGGCCTAAGTAACTCTTTACAAAAAAATTATTTGATGGCCACACTTAGTTCCATTAAAGAAGGAGCTCTGGAAATAAAGTTGTCAAGACTGTTCCATCCAGAAGCCACGCAGAAGATGCAGATAATCAGACCAATACTTTCATTAAATTCCCCAAATGGCCCAGCCAGAACTTAAGGCTCACAATTACATGCCAGAAGGGGGTGTGGGGGCAGTCCACTCAACTTGAAAAGACTTCACTTTTGAAGAAAGAAAATGAAACAAATGGAAAGTCTTCATGGTTTAACATGCTCTCCTGAAAATTAAAAGAGGATGTGAAATTCACAGAGGTATCAATACATTTCCACTCAAATCATGGTTTTTAACGTATTTTCCAAGAGGCAATCTGATTAAATCAGGAAGACGGTTGCATTGCTGTGGAGGCTTGCATTTGAAGCCAAAACATACGTAGATTAAAGAGAAACCCTTGAGTTATTGCACAAATCACGGAGAACCTCCATATCCATAATCTACAGAGCAGTGGATCAGATGAGTAAAGGACCAGGCTAACCCTGCATTGATGACCAGCTGACAAGTACGTAAGTGAAAATACAAAGAAACAGTTTCTCATGTCTTACATGATTTTCAGGGACTAAAGATGAACCCTTTACTGAAATGCTTTTCCTTAGGCCTGCCTTCCAATTCTTACAGTGTCCTGAAGAGAAATCCATCCTGAGAAGAGTCACAACACAAGGGGATGCAAGTTTAACAAGGATTTTTCCATTCCATGGGGACAAAAAAAAAAAAGAAAAAAGAAATTTCAAGGAGCATTCAAAAAAAAAGAAACCAACACTCAAAATATTAGTTGGTTTAACTTTTTTGCACAAAGATGTTGAAATTCAGGCTCTGGATGAAATAGATAAGACAGATAAGAGGACTAGCAAAAACGTGAGTAGTCACCCTTTCAGAAGAACATTCAACACCATTGGCTGGCATGAGCCAAATGCTGGTGCCCAGTATAAACCAAACCAGCCTGTGGGGCCTAGAGCAGGAAAAAGCAGACAAGAGGAGGGCATAGTTTATTTAATAAAAAGATCAATAATAATAATAGAGAACATCTGCTATGTCAGAGGAAGAACATACATATCCCCATGTACACAGGGTAAAAACAGAACACACACCCCTTCCCCCCCCCCCCCCCAAAAAAAACACATACATAGTTGCTTCAGAAAATCTACATAGACAATTCTGTGGCATCCCATCCCACCACCAAGCAGCTCCCTCTCCACCCTCTAGGAGTTAAAGATCTCGTATATGAACACTGTAAGACAACCAGACTTCAAGAAAATAAAAACCCCATCAGAGAAAACACTCCCATCACTGTTATGCCCTCAGTCACACACACAAAATGGCAACACAATCATTCTGCTGTTTCTAACACTCTGCCTGCCTTCATGGAGAGATGAGAACAGGAATTAGCCCTGTATCTTCAGCATCCACAAAAAGCACAAAAATAGTCCCTCTTCTCCAGGCAGTATAAAAAAGAAAAAGACGAGCTTCTCATGAGACACACGTTGCTAATTCTTTTCTCCACAAACTGCTCCAGTCACTCAAGTACATAAAACATTTGGAGTGACTGGATTGCTGCTCCAATTCAGCCCAGTGGTAAAAGGCTGTGACTGATACAAACGCAGAGGAAATTCTTGAGAAAAAGAAGAAAGTCAAGTGAAGATGATGTAGGAAGGTCTGATCTGCCATTGCAGTGTCAGCCAAGAGTGGCCACAGGAGACCTTTGTATTTTAATTTATGCTTTCTCAGTTGGGCTGAGAAGCAGCAGCTGCTGCTGCGAGAGTAGAGAACGCATGGCTGTCAGCAGAGCAGACAGGAGGGCAGTCCTTATGCCTGCTACCCTGTGGAGAGAAGAAAGATAGGAAAAGATTTCCCCAGCAGGGATCCCTCACTGCAAAAACAGATTCTGGCTGGCAAGAGCAAAAGCTGTACTCATGTACTGTAACGTGCCACAGCAGTATTGGTATGGAGCAGAACTGGAAAAACAGAACTAGGAAAAAAAAAATATACATATACACACACACAAACATACCTGTATATATAAAAAAATAAACATCCTAAGATACACTGCTCACACTGGATTTTATTAATGCTAGTAGGAACCACATTTTCGAGCAATTACACCTTTGGGATTATACCTAGTCCAAAACATTAAATCCAGTTTGCAGGATGGGTTTATTTGTCATTCAGTAGAAGCTACGATATCAAAGATCAGGGCACAATACAGACCAGAGTTACACAGCAAGCACCAAAGAGGGGGGAGCAGAGAGGGAACAACTCTTTGCTGCTGCCAAGAAAACATTAATTAATCCAATTACTTCACAAATATATAAAAACAAAACTAAAAATAAAAAACCAAAACCAAGAAAACCCACAAAACCACACACACAAAAACTTAGGAAAACCAAAACTATCAACCAAACAAAATAACATGTTTAAATGCTAAGCCTTAAAGTCTTTTGTTCCATTGTCCAAGTTTTCATTGAAGTATTTCTAAAATAGATCCCTGTGCAGCAAATAAAACAGATTTCAGGACGAACAGCTATCAAACTGTTTTCTCAGGCCTATAGTTTTTTTAGAGGGTTTTTTGAGGATTTCCTACAGCAACAGGAATTTAGACTAAGAAGTTGTTTACCTGGAAATCCAGTTCCCAATGGGATCAGATCATGGACCTGGACCCTGGGAACAAGGGTTTACAAAGGCATTCAGAAGCACTTGTTTATTGTTTCTGAATAAAACAAAATCTTAGAACTCTGTAAGGTTTTTTCCACCCCCAAGCATAGTAAACTAGCTTAAATCTGAAGTGTACGTTCTGCCTCTGCACAGTGAGCTAGCTTTACAGGATCTGATATTTTTCGAGCAGAATCATACCATCAGGTTATGTTGCTATCTTTCCTATCTCTTGTCTTCTTTGCAGCCAGTAAATATCAGTAGTCATCTATGTTCTTCCTCCCTTCCCATGACTATTATGCAAGTAAACAAGAAAAGTCTCATATTTTATTTATCAGATGCCAAATGCTGTGGTATAATGCAAGATGACTTCTATAAATTTGCCTTGATTAAAGAATTTGCTTGGGATACAATACAACCTTAGGGACTTAGGGCTGTCATGCTTATACAGAATTGATGAGTCCACTGTATTATCTGTCCACTCAAGTCATACTCTTTGCACAACGTTGGTCTCTGCTTCAGAGACAGCTTAGGCAGCATTCCTCAGATGCCACAGATTTACTTATGGACCTTCTCAGGACCCAGACAAGTAAGGAACTTTCCACATTTCCTTCCAAAATAATGGCTAAGTGCTACATTTGAGCTTTTATGTTAAAGCTAACTACTAGAGTCTCCCAAAACAGTAATTAAAGGAAGGAAGAGTCTGGTGCCTGCCTGAGAACACCCTTCAGATTCACCTGCCCATCACAGAATTCTCACCCCTCAGACTCTTTTATTACTGAATAAGGATCCACTGCAGCCAATGGCAGAATTAAATATAAGATTTGGGGGGGTAGGCTTGCTCATTTCTTCCTTTTGGGGGGTAAGGGAAACAAAAGTGCAGGCAATTGCAATCCTACGTAAAAACTGCCAGCTACATACCTTGCTGTCAAACATGGCCTGGGCTGAAAATGGTTAATTCATTATAGCTGGAAGAGCTGTGTAAAGATCCAACTAGGTCACCATCTGGAAACTTACAGCTCCTCTTCCTAGCAGCAAGCTTTTTTGTCTGTGACATCCAGCGGTAGTTGCCTTGGACTCATACACTTCCTTGACTTTACACGCCTCCAACATTTGTAATTCAACCATCTGAACTACTCAAAAGGAAGGTATCTTCCTTAATAATATTGTGTGGAAAAGTCAGGCGCAGGGTATGGTGGGGAGCAGACAAAAGGTGTTTCAAACTACATTCTTTAGATGCAGGATATTCATTGTGGTTTCACAGAAGCTAAACAGATGAACATGAAAGTTAATTGACTCCAAGCTGTAGAATGCTTTATTACGTGTCTGTAGGAACTCCACCTCTCCCAAAAGTAAGCCAAAATTAATAGGTAAAAGATACAACTAACAACTGGATGTCATGTACTTCAGAAAGTTAAGAGATTCAAGGACCAACCAACCAAATTCACAAAGAAAAACCCATCTGGGTATATTAAGTACAAAGATCCTAATTCTGGCTCTGAAAGGCTAAGGATTCAGAGTATATTCCCTAAGAATTATCGCTATCTACCTGCCTTGTTCTTACACTTTTGCCAAGCTGTCTACCACTGGCCACTGTTCTTAGGATATTTACCATAAACCAACTTTTTGTCTGGTCCAGTATTATCACTGGTATGTTCTCCTTGTTGCATTTTTTAAAAGGTTTTTTGAGGACTGCCTTGACAGTGCCTCCTTATTTTAGTTCATTTCTCTATCAGGAAATGCTTCAACTCAAAGGTAATGTTAGATGTGAGGGAGAGAAGAAGGGGAGCTTGACTAGAACATCTCACAACACATCACCCACAAAAGCTTCAGAACAACTTTCTCTCCAGTCCTGTGCAAGTTTTCATTCTTGCATTGTATCCAAATGCAAGAATTCTCCCTTTTATTTTAAATGCAAAATACCCCTTATTAAAGGCAAAACATTGATTTGAGTGTAACTATATGTGAATTTAAATGTTTTAATTCTTCTATATATTCTTATGAAAGTAACATAATTTCTTGAAAATTTCAGAACCACTTTTAATAAAGCTCACAAAATTGCTTCCAATACTCACTTTGAAACTTAGTGTTACTCCTTTTGCTCCCAGTTTCTTTACCAACTATTATAGTTTGTTATGAACATTTCACAAACAGTTTCATAAACCTCACCCTATTCTCATTCTGAACACCGAGAACTCATTTTAAAACTTCGTAACAGTTTACAGAGACCATGAAGTCCAAACTGCTGGCATTATTGCAGTTAAGAATTTTTGTTAGACACACATTCACCCCAAAGCTCAAAGGAGAAAGAAGAGAGCACGCCTTTACCACCCTTCAGTAAAGCACAGTAGTAATACCATTCCAGGCAAACTCATACTGGATCATACCAAACATCTTTATCTGTATTAATGGTTTAGTTTCCATAACTTCTGTAGTAACTGTAGATCTGCAGATTTCATCATACCTTTCCCAAACTTAGCCTGGGGTTGATCAAAGGTATCAGGCCTTGAAAACAATAGGGAAATGACAACACATCCACAGACTTAAGAGCTAATTAAAATTAAATATTTCCAAGGGACAATACATTGTTCAGTCTACAGTGGGGTTTTTTCAGATTTGATCTGTCCACAGACATGACTAATTATGTCAAATATTAATTGCAGGGTTGGTGTTTGACACGGATAGCACTCACACAAAAAAAACACACAGCTTTAAATCAAAGCAGTTAAACCAGTTTGGTGTTTCAGCAGCAAAATGGTCTACAGAGTTCCCCTGGTCACATCCTCACCCGAGTGGAGTCATTTTCCTCCCACGTCACTCTTCATCAGCCCCTCAGTTTTTTTATGAAGCCATATCTTACGCTGCACACTGGCATACAAACTGTTTTAAGCTAGTTTTGCTGGCAAAGATACCATCTTGAAACACTCTCGTAGACAAAACCATCAAACCTCCAAACTATCTTTGAATTGCATGGGACCCCAGCCAGAAATTAAATAATATTTTAAAAGATGCCTTTTTATCCTATCATTCACACTGTACAGAACATGGCCCATTAACATAAAAAGTGTTCTAGGTATTTAAAAGTTGTCAAGACACATAAAGTTAACAGAAATAGAGACTACACAATCTTCAAAGAAATATTTTTTCAATTCCTTACCATGAAAAATTTATTTTCAACTTGTTTAATTGAGTTGTAGGTGCATTGATGTATTGTTTCTTCACATATTGGAGAAAAAAAAAAAAAAGCAGGATTCTTTCCCTTAGGGAACTCCCTTGCACTGAATCTAGTCAAAAGGCAAAGCTCAGCACATTTCTCCTCCAAACCTTGGAGCAATTTTTGGCTCTGTAGGTTGATGTTGCATTTGAAGGTACATGACA
Source organism: Phaethon lepturus (assembly GCF_000687285.1). Lineage (NCBI taxonomy): Eukaryota > Metazoa > Chordata > Aves > Phaethontiformes > Phaethontidae > Phaethon > Phaethon lepturus. The sequence goes on from NW_010513857.1 coordinate 177,336, forward strand.
ACCTAGCAGATTAGGGATTCAGTGCAATAGCTCAAGGAAGTTCTTCATCTCCCTTGGTGGTATGATGAAGCTAAAAGCAGGGAATGTTAATCTCGCCTTTTTTTTTTAAGCCATCAATAAGAATCAGTTTTACATTTCTTTAAAGCCTGCCTTAAATACAAAAGGAAAGATGGGGTTTGTTGTTTACTTCTAACAGTATTTAAACCACTGATATTAGCACAGACTATATCTACTCATACTGCGTTACCACAAACTGCTGAAACAATCCAACAGTAGAAAATAAATGCAATATGCATCAAGTTCTGCATTTAGACAAGACTGTTTCTACCTTTTCTCTATCCATCACCAAAGCATAAACAGAACTAGTCCAAGATGTTCAGTTTCCATTCAGCTATAAACTGATTTTCAGGCTTGATTTATATACATAGCTTTTTTATGCTTTGTTTACAGAAATTCTTTTATCTGCCACACTAGCTTACTCGATAAGACACCATTAGCAGTAATGGAACATATTTCATGCAGAAGCCATTATCTTTAGCCTAAGATGTTGTTAAAGTTCAGAAGCCATTAATAAAATGTGGTGATTTCTTATGTGGCTAATGGTAGACCACATAAGTAGTGGTACTTAACAGATGAGCATTAGAAGCTCCATTGGACACAGACTCATCGTTAAGTTGCTGCTATTACAAACATGCCTGGCAAAAGCATGACTCAGTACTCAATACAGTACTATGTATCGCTAGTTATAAAAAATGACAGTGGTGACCAGCTTGCTGCCCAGACTGGTAGGAAGGCACATAGCCTGCAGAAGCCTTAGGTGATTATTTCAGCACAGGTAAAACAATTTCATACAAGCACACCACTACTCTACAACTACAGAGAACAGTCACAGTTGTCTGCTGTGGATGAACTCCATATGCTTCAACAGCTAAATTCTCTCAGTCCCAGAAATATTAGTCTCATATAGCTCCTATTGTTGAGGGGAAGTTTTCATTTAAAGGATCAAAATGGTCAGAGAGGATGCATACTCTAAGACACAAACTAGCACAAACACTGCCTGATAGTCTCTGCTGTTCTTTGGCAGAGTTTTTTTGGTTAGACTAGTGTATCACCCTTTTTGTCAGCTCAGCTACTTCGGCAACTGAAGTAATTGCTCTAGCTCTTTTGAAAGTCTTTTCAGTGTTTTGTTTGGGGGATCTCTTTGGGCTCCCCCTGCCTTTTTTTTTTTTTTTTTAAAGACAACATTGCTTGAAAACCAATTATGCAGCTGCCAGCAAGTGATTCCCACTGAAGTCAACAGGAGTTGCTCTTATGCAAAGGCCTCTAACAAGGGCCCAAGCATTTATAGTGCTGAAAGCCTTTTGTGCTCTATACCCTAAATGGATGAAGGCAAGCTATGCAGGGGGCTCATTCAAAATTAATACTACATCAGGAAGTGGATGAGGGAGAGGGAAGGCACTTAATTGATTCACAGTTTGTTTTCTGTGAATTCTGAAATGTCTTTATGTACATTTGGTTTGCCTTTTTGTGTTTGTTTTTTTTCAAGCTAGAGAGTTTTTAAACTAAAGTTCTATTAACAAAACAGAGTGAAATAATGACAAGAGAGCTCCCAAAGTGGCACTTTGGTAACAATAACTGCAGAAAAATATCTACCCACATGGCAACGTGGAGACAGAATAGAAAACAAGGCAGGTTTTATTCAGACAAAATATGACTACCTTCTCACTTTTATATTCTTGAAGTTAAATACCTTCTGCTTTATGAACAAGCGGTGTATTCCACTCCTGCTCGCTCTTTGAAAAATTACACTTCTCTTCACCTTATACAGAAGTCCAATTCCACCCCACAATGCAGACAAAGTCCATCCTTCCAACTTATAAAAGCCTTCAAGCTCCTCAAATCAGGGAGTCTAATCCTGCTCACACGAACAATTTTGACAAGACAGTTAGACCAAAATTGTTCTACCTTGCTCTATAAATGTCATCTGCAGTCACTTCAAGGACACATTACAGTGGCAGACTGGAACAAAGTTTTAGAGTAAAAGAAAATCTGACTCTATTACACTAAGGAGATTTAAGCAAACAGCAGTACTCACTGAAGTTCTGATAGGTCTCCAAAGATACAAAAAAGGAGTCCCACCAACTCTCAAATTAAAATACTTAGGACTCTACAGTATGCTTCTAATTTGCATAGCAGCGGCAACAACCACCAGCCTCTCTTGATTGCAGTCCTGCACTCCAGCCTCAAGTAACATCCCTGAGTCATTGCGCTTCAAGGACAAGCCTGCTGTGTGGTTCAAACGGGAGATGCAGCACATCCTTCAAATCTTTGCTCACCATACCAGTCTCTACCATAGCCCCATCCATTCTACCTCACCCCATTCTACATGGCTCAGTCCTGCAGCAATTGTTTATGAAGCTAAAATGTTAAATTCTTTACATCAGAGCCGGAGTTGTACATACAGCTTTGATATTCAGCACCCTTATAGTTTGACACACCAACTAAAGGAGGATTATCTCTGCTGGTGTTATTTGGGAGGTCTTGCACCAACACTGAGGCTTGCTGTTTCAAAAGGAATTGCTTGCACATTATGCTGAAAAAAGCCACAGTCTCCTTCCTGTAGACTGGTGGCTGGACTCCAGTAACAGAGCCAGCAAACTGCCCCTGTAGAAAGCCCTCTCAGAGCATGGCAGTGACCATGCAGGGGCTCCTATGGGCTAAGAGCACAAAACACAGCTGAGCTTTCAAGTCCAGGTGACAGGAGTAAGAACAGGCACAGACACATAGCGAGACACAAAAAGGGCTACCATGGAGAATGGAACAGAGAAAACAGCCTCTGCAAGCTGGCATAGAGCACAAACTGAAAGGAGGGCAAAACCAACAAGAATTGGGTATTTACAAGAGGCATGGTAATTTATCCAGGCAGTGATCAGCTGCTATTGACAAGAAAACCACAAGTAACAGTGGAGTTGAGGATATCATCGCTGTAATTTATTACACATAGCATTTAAAATATATGAAATACTGGATAATAGTGAGTTTGATGGAAATACGACCCATGCACAAAGTTCTGGGATGGGGAAAGGTGAAGGCAAAAGCTACTGTTGCCCACAGCTGTCCTTTTCCTCTTTCAGAGGTTAGCAGCTCTGCAGAACATCTGACCGGGTCATGAATCTATGGGGCATAGGAGAGCACCTTCAACAAAAAACAAAAATGGCCAGATGGGAGCCACAACTCATTCACCTGCTACAGTGGCAAGAACCCTTCAGTATCAGTCGCATCAAGATTGGTATTGGTTTTCTTTAATATGCAAAGCTATTAACTGCATCTGTTCAGGAGCTACTTCCTCTCCCACAGGTATGAGTGGTTTAGGAAAAAAATGAAGAAGAGCAGAGGCCAGCAAAGATGTAAACCATGTAAAAAATGTAATTGGCTTTTGTTCCTCAGTCAAACAGACTAGTTACTTGCGTGGAAAAGACCCTGCAGAATAAAACATTGATTCAGATGCCACCACAAACCTTTAGACTACCTAGGCAGTGGTTTTGCCTATCTTCAAAATAACACGACATCTTGTAACAGGAAGGAGACTGGTTATATGTAAAAGAAAGCAATGCTTTTAAACCACACTCAGCCCCATGCAGCTGAAGTGGGAACACTACTGGTGACCATGCCAGAGCTCCCAGCAGCAGAACAGTAGAATACAGCCAGAGGAAGACCAATACAAAAAGACCTTCTTTGCATGTGACAGGAGTTAGATGGGTTTCCAGTTCCTTCAAGTCCTGCTTTTAGGCACATAAGTCAATGAACTTCTGCTCTAGTAAGTCAGGAATATTTTTTTTTTTTAATACAGCAGTATTCTATATACATATCTATATATAACTATGTATGCATATATATATTATATATAAATGTATTTCCAACATTAAATGCATACTAACCTTTTGTTTGCAACAAAGCCATCAAAAAGAGTACTACTTGGGAATGGATAATCATGACGAACTCTCATTTGCTACCCCTTCCAGTAGGCCACTCCGTGAAGTACCTAACTACAGGGAGTAGCACGGTGTTTGGAATAACATTCATGGGAAGGAAAAGAAACCCGAGAGGTAGATGATGGAGCCATCCACTTAAGTTCAAATTAAGTTCACATTACAATAAACTTGGTAGACTAGCATCACTCTTTCTCCAACATCACTGAGCAATTAGGAGAAAACAAGTAACAACAATAAATCTAACTAAAATAGAGATCAAAGTGCACTTGGAGGCGCATCCCATGCAGCACATATGTCTACATAATAGTCCTCATCGGACTGAGCTAACTATTAACACAGCATCATGTCTGATGCCTCTGTGTGCACCACAGTCTGAAACCATTTTACCTAGAGTTGAAACAGGCCATTCTTGTACAATCACTTTAAGTTGATCTATACAGGCAAAGGAGGAGACAGTTCTACCATCTTCCCACACTTCATTCTTGCAGCCAGACAGCAAGTCAATAGAAAGTAACCCAGATGAGAAAAGTTCTCAGCCAGATCAGTGGTCTGATAGCAGTCAGTTACCAGAAGCTGCACTAACACATTTGGTTCTGCAGCCTTGTGCCAGCCTCAGCCATTTGCAGTCCCCTGCTCTCATTTTGACACCAGAATTTGCAAGGCAGCACACCAAAACCAGTCATGAAACCACTGCCATAACCAAGGCAGGAAGTGGCCCTACCGCAGAAACAGGTCCTCCCAGTCATTTGGAAACGAAAAAAAGATTGAGTCAGGCTATTAGGAAAGCAGTAAGACTACACATCCCCCTGGATGCCCACAGAAAGAGAAAGAAACAAGAGGATGTTTGTGATATCAAGCAATATTGACTAAAAACTAGAGCTTAGTTATTAACTGAAAATGTACATATTTTATATACATATTTTTATAACCTTCACATAAGTCATATGGCCGAATTTTCATCTAGAAATTAATTACATAACTCCTTGCAAAATAAAGCTTCTAATTTTAAAATTTTTTCCTCTTTTTTTTTATTATTTTAATTACATATTTTATTATTGGAGTGACTGAATTCACATATGCCTTTAGACATATACCCACATAAACTAGCAGTCAGGAAGACAAGTTCTACGAAATACTATCTTTTAGCCACATGGAAAAGGGAATCTTTCTGGTTTTACATTTCAGTGGCAAAAAATAAAATTAAAAAAGTCTGAAACCCTTTCTTTGTGCACAGTAGAACACCCTGGTACACTCCCAGCCTCTTCCATCACAGGATATTTGCCGACTCTCTTCCTCATTAGCTGGTACACCCAATGTTTCGAATTGTTACCTTTTCCAAATTCTGTCTTCTAGCCTGTAACACTCTAAGCCACCTGGCATTGCAAAGACAATCTTAAGAAAAAGTTCTTCCACACGTTGACACAGTTAATTGAAGCATGGCATGAACAAAACCTTTGCCATACATCACCAGTGAACTTTTTTCCTCAGTGTCTCTGCTTTTATATATAAGCCATTTACAGCACATAAAGGGAACCCCCTTCAAGTTCTTTTTAATCACAGCTGGTTGGAAAACATGAGACATGTAATTCAGTGAATGGGAAGCACAGAGAACCTAGCCACAGAAAGGTAAATATACTCCCTGCACATGGGTACATAAAGCAAAAGGTGTCCAACAGGGAGAACCTGTGATGCAGGCTCTAACAAAATGACAGGTACCAGGTGGATCTGCTAGTGACACACCACACACACTGCTGTTGCATCTTTGCTTGGGGCACCAAAGCTCAGCTGAAGGAGTCTGCCCTCTTGACAGAGAGAAAGAAAGTCCTAGCATAAAATAATGTCCCACGTCACAGAAGATTTGCCCCTAAATCAAAGTAAATTAAGCTGGACTCTCATTAAATGTAAGCTGCTAATGCTAGGAAACACCCAGTAGGCTGAATTATTGCAAGCATCCTTACAGTCTCATTTCTATCATACTCATTACCCTGTAACAGGGTCTACTGTCATAGCTCCAGCAAGCTACACTCAGGTTTTAACTCATTAACACTATATTCAGGAAAACAAAACAAAAGCCTCTATGAACCCAAAATATTTCATATATTTAAAGGCATCTAGTCTCCTTTTAATTCTTTCTTGGAATACAATAGTACAAAGAAGCACCAAACACTCTTAGAAGTAATTTTACTTGCCTATTGAGGAGAAAGAGAACGTATTTGGGCAGAAGTTCCTACAACTTGAGTTTTCCATATGAAGTTTTGCTATTGAGAAAACCAGATGGCAACAGGTACGGAATAGGTATACAAACTGTTTTCATAATATGTATTTGCCCTGTTGCAAAAAGGACAAAAAAAAAATCTTCCATCACCACACATCAGGAACTTTGCTTGAAATGATTTTCAATATTATTTGATGTAATGGAGCCTTCACTAGGAGCACAGGGATTTTCAAAGCCTGAAAGAGGCATATTGATTTTTCCCAGTTCTGTGGGAAATTGACAGTTCATTCATAAGATCCTCTGTGTATGTTGAAATACTTATTCTAAATGCTGTCCGGAGGAAAGCAACTGGAAAGTTGAAACAGTAGCTGAAGAATCTGACATGGAGATTGATGTCTGTTAAAATAAACAAACACCGCTGCTGCCATTTGCCATTTGTAGCATTTATACAGCTAAAGGAGTAAGATCTGACTGTTTTTAGCATCTCCACAAGTCAGGCCATCTGGAGGTTATATGAGATCACACTGAGTCAGAGTTTGATACCAAATCAAGCACCCCGACTGCAAGCCTCAGTGTGTTAGAGACATTTTTAAATGCCAGTGTAAGGGGAAGGCAGGACTGCTCTAGATCTTTGTGTACATTACAGAAGCAGCTACAGAGAGCAGCGTGCCAACAGTGACATCCACCCATACCAACCCTTATACCTGTAAAAAGTCCTGCTGAAATCTATATTCACTGTGATCCACGAGGGAGGATTTTTTTGGCAGGAGCAGCAGCAGCACAATCACAAAAATGGGATGTTTTCCAAACTCACACAATAGTACAATGGAAGAGAAACAAATTAGGCCTCAAACCAGTAAAGAATAATCTATGTTTTCCTGGATTTTGCACTGTAAAACTGTAGTGGCATGCAGTTCAGTACATTGGTAAAAATAGATAAGCTTTTCTTTGTTTCAATTCTTTATTGCATTGCAACAATATTTGCTAATTTTTAATGGGAAAAAAGATGGAAACTGGTACAAGAGTACAAAGTCACTATGAAATGCTAGATAGTGAAAAAGTCAGGTATTTAGAAGAATTACAAAAATTACCATACTGGAAGGTACTTTAATGGTTAATGCTGACAGTGACTTCTGGGTCATCACTAACAGAGCTGGGTTGCTTCATGAGCTGTTCAGCTCCTTGCTCTTGCCTACATCAATAAAACAATTACAGTCCTGTTGACAGGCAACTAGCCGTGTGTTTGAGAAACATGCTGCATATTTCAGGCAAAGCAAAGTATGAAGGCTGATTCTATCCCACAGCACTATAGTTTAAGATTCGAATTCTCTAACTGGCAGAATTAGGTCAGGAGTTTTCTTTGGGTCAAAAATATTCTCTCTCACCTCCAGTTTTAACTGGAAGCAAAACATTATATTCTAAATGCTCACACCAAATCTTCACAGGTTACTGCCCTTGGTTAATGGAGTATAAACTGCTGAAGTACCTAGACTGAGCATTTAACAACACATCAGCTTCCTGTTCCAAATGTAGAACTTGGAGTATGCCTGGTGCCAAAACCAGTTCATAATGCAACAGAAGTCTTCTTTTCTTTTCAAGAAGTCTACCTGTAGGAATGGGGCTCAAAAGAAAAGGTAGTGTTGTTTCATCAACTGTAAGCCCAAGTTTCTTATCCTCTACTACTCATTAGCTGGTGTGTCTTACAGAGTTAAAGGAATAAAGAATAATTTCAAGTTTCCCAAGAAGTATGTCAGGATTAATGTAATCTATAGAACCAGGTCTTAGAGAGTGTTCTTCAAAAACAGGTTACATATGCACTTTCAAACTCGTGTCCATTGGAGAGGACAGGGAAGTTATTTACATTGTTTCTTTGTGTGTGGGCAGTAGAAAGGAGAAAAAACAAAAAACCAACCAATCAAACAAAAAAAAACCATCACACAAACCAAACAACCTTCTCCCCCACATTTTCCATTTGAAAATTACCCTACATCTATTGCACTACCTGATGTAAGTTTTTTTTTCTTTTTTCCAAAAACATGTTTTCTGGGTTCCTGTTTGGAAAAAAAGCCTTTCTTCCTCAGCAAGCTCATGCTTGCCTTCCCTGTGCGCCTAAGACATCATACACGGTATTCGACTATGTACATACATAATAAATACACCAATGTTTATAATGAAAAAACTATCTTACTGAATTAAAGTAGCATGTGTACCTTCAAAGTCAATGCTACAGAACACAGATCTGGTGCCTTTACTAAGAAAGCATTATCAACATGCAACAAGGGGGATGGGACTAGGACCAGTAACTTGTTTTCACACATCCAAATATTTATAAAATGTTTCACCTGCAGGAGTATTCTGCTGGGGCTGCCTGTACCCTGGGTGCCACTCACATGCATCAGTTTTTCTCTGATTGGGATACTAAAGATTCAAAATTAACTCTTTATACTTTGAGATAGATGTGCCACCAGGTAAAACTTACTATGACAATCAAATCAAGGTGGGAGACTGGTATACATTTACTAAATTCATCTCTAACACAGAAGAAAAGTATGTAAGCTGCACTTGACAGTTCCAATAAAATTCACTTGAAGTACATTAACATCAAACACGAGAAGTCACACAATCACAATTTTTTTTCCCAGTTCTTGTGCCCTTGTGCTTCTTCAATTTTTTATAAACTAGAAACATCAAATAGCTTAAAACAATAACATATTTACAAACACCTAGTTTTGGCAAAACAAACACTTAGGAGAAAGGAAACAGCTTCATCCATGTTCCTCATCTATTTCTTTTTGTATAACCAGTGATCCAATCAGCCACAAAGTTACAAGGGAAGGCAGGGCAAGGAAAAATTTTTATTCCAAGAATGATCTCTACAAATCTGAAGCAAGTCCCCTGGAGCCAGCAGAGTTACTATATTTTTATATGCATTTAAAAGACTGGGGCTACATCTGCTGAAAGAAACACAGAGGAATTCAGGAATCCCAAGCTCACAGCAATGCATCTACTTCATCAATATGTACATCACCACCTTGCACTATTACAAAACAGTTGTGTATTTTCCCAAGACAAGTTCTGTTCTTGCCATTGTTCTGTTTCTGGCAAGACCACTTGTGAAATGTGACAACTCTCCAAGTTATCTGTGCCAATAAGAAATTAAATTAAAAAAAAACAAAAACATTTGATCATAAAAGCAGGGGAAGAATGAACAGAATGCTTCCACTTCCACTGCAAGGGCATCTTCCCAATGCAATTTTTTAACAACCAAATGCTAGATAATGCATTTGAAAATTGCAGGGAACAAGCTTCACATTGATTTCTTTATTTTTTTTTAACCACTCTGGCAAGGGAAAATTCCATAACAAAAACTTTCCTCCATCTGAAAACTAGCTGACATCAGAAAATTATCTTCTGTCCCTTTGAAAACAAACTCTCAACAATGCACAAAATTTAATAAGCAGTCTATTTGCTGTCCCTTAAAGGTCAGTGCACTTTTCCAACACTTTTCCCATAACACACTTAATATAACCTTATATCAGTTTTATTTCCACTATCTTCCTGTAATTCAGAAGACTATATAGACTCCCATATGGTTGCCATCAAAATCAGCAGATGCCAAGCAAATTAAAACACAAATTATGGCTTGTAATATGCTGATGTATCATAATAGCAGCATATCTCACAACTTACAGTGAAACATCAAATAAAGCAAAGGTCTCTGAGGTATCAATGCTTTCTGTACATCTTTCCGACTAAGCTAGGGTCAGTGGAATCAAGTGTGGATTGAAATTCGGAGTTAAACAATAGTATATCTCCACAGTTTCCATCAAGTATAACAAAGCACAAAGAACAATTTACAACAATTCTTGGAACTAAAAATCAGCTTAAAACTGTCTTGCAAAAGTAGAAGGGGAAAGAAGGGGAAATGGTTCTTGCCTTTTGGGAAGCAGGGTGGCCTACTTGTATATTTCTTTCATTGTACCTTGGACATCATTCTACCTGGAAGTCTAAGGGGAGAGGCAGGCAGGAGGCATTGTTTGTTTGCTTTAACTACAGAAAAATGTTTTCCATTACCTTACATTATGGCTGCAGCTCTCATTTATATCAGATTACATTATGGTTTACCTAGACAAAGACATAAAGGCTCACAAAAAAAGCACTGTCTATTCCACCAGCCTAGAAAGGTAACAAACATAATGTGGTGCTTTCATACAGGCATTACACTAATCCAGTTCAAGCCCAGGTGTGTGCCCTAATGAACAACCAGCAGAAGAATGGCAGCTGAGCAAGGGGAAGGGAGGCATAATACTGAGTTCTAACTTTTGACTCAGATGTAGCTGTGCCTATTTGGTCTCAGTTCCTACATCTTTGATGAGTGCCAAATGAGCTTTCCTTTTCCACGAGAACATTGTGATCTCATAAAATATGTTTTTCTAAATAAACACTTCCAGCATATTTACCAACTTTAATACTCTATTTCAAAATAAAAATTAAGCTTGCAAGTTAATTATGCATAGATCCAACAGATAATACTGTCTTCTACAACGGTATGAAACACAGTTAACATGTTCACGTCTATCTGGGGTGGTGTAAGACTGAGAACCATCTCATAAAAAGCATACTGTCCCCTTTAGTTACAATTACATACGCAGCATTAGAGTGCAACTTTCCCATATTCATTATTCTAATAATTTAGTTGTGTTTTTTCAGGAAAAAAATAACAGACCAGCACAAAACCAAAAAATTGACAAAAAAGTCTGAAACTTTATTTTGCCCGTATTGTGTGGCATATAAAGCCTCTGATTTTTTGTAATATCTCCAGTTTAAGTAGCATGTACAATCATTCCCCACATAATTTCAGCAGATCTATAATATTTCTCTGTTCAAGGCACTGACAATTTTCTTGTCAAAACCATTACTCTTCCAATTCACTTGTCTTTATTTTTAGTCTATTGTTTTATGATGCAGAATACAGAGTATTTTCCCATTTGTTTACATTTAAATGTTAAAAGTTTTTGTTAAAACCACTATATAATAATGCTTAGGTAGAAGTTTTAACAAAGGTGTTCTACATATGTTTGCAAGGTCCCTGGAGAGTGTCATGGGGTTAATATGATGACCTCTTCATCATTTCAATCTATTTACAATGACTACATTAGTGGCTATTTTTTAGTATCGCTCTCCGAGAACAGCCAAACAAGCAAGCAATTTTCATTTACAGCTTTTCTGGCCCAGTTTCATCATAGACTATTGAAGGGTTTGCTATTAATTCAGTAAAAACAGTATTAAAATGTATTCTACAAGAGTAACTGCCCATGTTTTCACTCCAAATCATGAGAGACATAGTAATAAATGCAAGTTTCCTCATAAAGAGATTACAATATTCTGAAGAAATTACTAAACTCTTATAAAGCGTTTTGTCTCTGTCGAATTTCAAGAAGTTTATCCAAGGACACAAATGAGATGATCAGCATTTTGCAAAAAGGGAAATCTGTAAGCAAGGGCCACACATCAAGCAAATGGCAGTGGTACATACACCCAGGTCTTCAGATTAGCATTCCAGCAGTATAAAACCACATGGCCTAGCGAGATACCCTTTTATCCATTCAGTTACAACAGAGGAACACCTACCACACCATGCAAAAGTTAGGCTGCATCTGCCTCAACAACACGGGAATAAGAAAATGACTAGCCACAAAAATACCTAAAAGATACTGTTTCCCCACTTGCACCATCCGCATGTTAACCTCCAGAGAATAAGATGAAGGAAATTACAGGGTATATAGCTTTTTATAGACTGACAGTGCCTGAAGGAGCAAGATAACACATTTATGTATATTTCACCATAACCTGCCTCTTTTAGTCCAAGGACAGTGTACACAAGTGTTCCTCACACTACTCTGTTCCTTGCAACACATGCACAGGGGAAGCAAAATGAAAACAACAAACAAGTGAAAAGAACCGTGGCAAACTCAACCACCAAAAACTGAGCAAGTAGTACAATAAAAACAGCTACCATAGGGTCAGAATACTACAAAGCTTGCAACCGCTCATCTCGGGTCAGTCTTGGGCCAAGTATACATTGACATAAAGACACAGTCAACTTCACTCTAGCAGCTTACTTTCTTGATTAAGAAATATTTCAGTATAAAAATGTAATTAATCAAAACTTCCATCCTTCTAAAACATGCTTTTCAGGTATTTTTACTTTCCAGGAACACAGACATGAGGTTACCTATGAATACCTGCTCACCATGTAACCACCCTCCTCTATTGTCACCAAGGTGATGATCACAAGCTCAGTATTGGTTAGGTTTCTCCCCTCTAGTCTTCCCCACCTTTATCCATAAAACTTCAAGGTGATTTTTTTTCCCCAGTTCACCTTTCTAGTCCAAAGAAGCCACTATACCAAATATGGACTCAACTTGCCTTCAGAGCCCCCCAAAACCACATTCACCCCACTTGGGTTTGTGCATGTTTCTCATTGTTAAATGGAATATCTCATGAAAACAGGGGGATTGTACGTGTAAGAGCCTTCACCCAACTTTAACATTCTGTGCAGTGATAACACCTCCTAATTTATGTACACGTGAGAGTGCTCACCCCCTCCCCTTGTGGTTACAAAATTTGGCATGCACATCCAAAACCAGCTGCTTCTCTTTCAAATCCAACACATTGAGAAGATGCTAGAAATACTATTGTATGCAGGTTACATTTCACCATACAGTTCTGCCTACTCTATAGCCAGTGCTAGAATGGTTCAACAAGACACTGTGAGATCAAGCAGCACAGCCAAGAATCCCTGCAAATGCCCAACCAAGCCTCCCATGGGCTTGCATTTTAGGCATGGGTGGGAATACTGTTTCCTCCCTCCTCCATCCTATTATTGCTACTACTACTACGTGGTAATAGCTAATCACAATAAACCCCTGCCATACACAACCCCGTCATTGTGTAATCACTGCCTTAAACAGCACTGTTCAGAGAACTTGAGCTGTGATTTTTTTAAAACTATTTTTTATTTAACAGGCATATCAGCACGAAAACATGCAGATCAATTCGTTCTCCAGGCCTGGGTGTCTAGCGTCTTCCTCCCCCATCACAAAGCAGACGAAGGGGAAAGAAGGAGGGAGGAGGAAAAAAAGGGGAAAAAAAAACCAAAAACAAACAAAAAAAGGCAAGAAACCCCCTTCACATCTAAAACAAAAGCAATTAGGAGGGCCGGAAGGGAAAAGGAATCGGCAGCCTCCGGAGGTGCAGGAACGCAGCACCCCAACTTGCCCGGGGAAGGGCTACTCCGGCCTCGCGCCCCCTGAAAACCCCATTCAAATCCCCAACCGCCGCGCCCAACTGTCACGCACGGCCCCCAGCTCCGTTTTTACACGTCCCTCAGTTTTCATTTCTGGCCATGCCCAGCCCGGGAGCGGCGGCGAGGGAGGAGGAGGAAAAGGTGGCAGAGGAATATACGAAGCACCGTGTAACCGGCCCACTTACCCAGAAAATGACATTGAAGCCGAAGATGAAATATTTGATGCAACAACTGACTTCAGGCCCCTTGTAGTGCTTCCCGGACATCCTCTGCGCTCATGAAGACACTTTGCTCGCAGCCAGGGTGAGAATCAAAGGGAGGAAAAATTAAA
>NW_010513858.1:0-1275 GCF_000687285.1 Phaethon lepturus
CCGCACGGCCCCCGGGGCTCCAGGTGTCCCTGGCGTGCGGGAAGCGGTGAGCGTGGCCCTGATCCCATCTCGGGGTCTTGTATACTTCCCTGTCTGCTTAAAATGCTGCAGTGCTGGGTGGGACCACGTCCTCGGAGAGCCCTTTCGGTGACCCAGTGCAGGGCCTGACACTCAAGCAAGGTCTCGGAGGGCATTCTCCTTGACCCTGATACCCTCTTGTTATTGAGCACTGAGAAATGTACAGTACTGTTTATAGCTTGTGATGTTTGCAGCAAGGGGAAAGGGACCTGTTGTTCCTTTTCTAGCATGGGGAAGGTGGGAGTTCTCATTGCTGCAGTGGATTGCCAGGCCTTCATGGTGGCAGGTGTCACTCAGGGCTCCAGGGGTGACAGGAGAGAAAGCTGTGGATCTTCTACCGCTGAGGTACGTGGTACAAAGCCAAGCAGTTCACGAAGCATGAATAAGATTCCTGGACTGGATGACACAAATAATGTAGAGGGCTGACCCATTAAATCAAAATCAATTACATATAAAACAAGCTTAGGATAAGAAATGTTGTGTATGGTTAATGATGAATAACAGGACTTACTGTTCCAGCAGGTACATATTAGCACAGGGAGAGTAGGAGTTGGAAGAAGTGCTTCCTTTGAGGCACAAGATGGAAATGCTATCTTAAGAAAGTGGGAGCAGTTCTTCAGCGTGGCTTCCAACTGTGACGCCAGTCCTGCACAGCAGAGGATGGATAGACTGGCACTATGAAGCTCAGCTCATCTTTGTCTGTTCTTTCCAATGCACAGCAGTGGTGACTCTTACTTTTAGAAACTCTAGTGATGTGTGATTAGCTGCTTTCTCTAATCTCCTAGGATCCATTTTATGCGTTTTCATTTTTATTTCCATGTTGATCTCATTTCACTAAAAGGCAGCTCATTAATTTCTTTCTATTAATTGTGCCTGTCATGTAAAATATTTATCTTTTTTTGCTTCACATCAAGCCAAATGCTTTCTGATCCCATTGAGATTAGCAAAGGTTGGGGGAAGGGATGGGGAAGAATAGTAGTTTGGTCCTCAATGCTTCTGTTTCTGAGGTATTTTCCCAACACTGCAGTAGTCAGACAGAGAGGCTAGAGTCTGTATTCTGCATGGACGAGGGCATTAGAGGTTGGATGATCTTCCTCAGGGTCTGATGTGTAAAACTGGAGGGACTCTAAATCCAAAAGGTTTTCCTTCTACTTTCTTTTTTTCTTCATCTGTTCTAATAAAAGACCTTGCCTTTCC
>NW_010513858.1:1306-20703 GCF_000687285.1 Phaethon lepturus
TCATATTCTTTGCCTATTACATCTGCAGTTGCTACTGTAAAGATTTATGTGTTATCTTATAGAGGGAAATTATTAATAATAGTTCTTATAGAGTTAGATCTTTAAATAGATATGACTCTTCTTATCTCCTGACCTGCTTTACTAGCAGCCTTTCCTCGTTCCCTCTGTGTCTATCTTTTCTCTGACAGCTGTGATTAAGCAGCCTTTTCCAGCTGATGCTCAGGTGTGGCTGTGGCTGAGCTGTTCTCTCAAGCATGATACTAGATCTGGGGCTCCCAAAGAGAAAAAAATGGGCATTTTTTTTCTAGTGTGAGCTTAAGATCACTACTGTGCCCCCTGCAAGTCCTACTTTCTCCTCGATTTGCAATAAGTTTTCAGTGAGCTCTTTTTAGTCTTGTGTGATGCCTTCTTATATTCCTAATATTTCTTAAACTAGAGATTTTTATAGGTTTTTAGTGACAGAGGAGTAAATTTTTTATTTCTTTTTTGTGGCAGTCCTGTGGTAATTTTGATTTGGGTTTATACTCTCCATTTTTCTACTACCTCTGGAAAAAGGTTTCTTTCCTTTCTGGGTCTCTCTTGAATTCTAAGTCAATGAGTCCATAAGTACACATCCATTTAGATAATTCCATGGATTTCTTGTCCTGTATTTATCTACTGCTATTAATACAAAGCAGTTCTGTGGAAACTTTCATACTTGAGCATTTTAGCTGATGATGCATATACATGCATACATTTATATATCTAATATACATATGTTTAAAAATGTAAAATATAGTCACTTCATATATTTAAAAGGAAAAAGCAGGAGTCAAAAAATGCAGTACAAAACTGAGAGGTGGGAAATGTTTAAATGCAAGAAGGGATTGATGTGTGGGATTTTTCTTAAAATGCAAAATTGCTGTTTTGGAACTGTGAAAAAATAGATAGATTAATTTAAAAAATACAATTAAGAAAGCGAAAGAAGAAATAATGTACAAACCAAATGGGGAAAATGGAGCTTTGCAATCAGTAAAAGATAGCAGCCAAAGAACTGAAAGACTTGGTGGGGAAACTAAGAGGATCTGTGTGTGTGTAGGGAGGGACTCTGTGAGTGTAAGAAGTTGAGCACTCTACATCGTCTTGTAGAGCCTGTGCTATGTGGATTACACCGTGGATAACTGATACTGCAACAAAAACCTTTTTCATGGAGAATTCTTAAGTAGTGAGGTCATGCAGGGATTTATTATATGCTGTTTAGTGGAGTGGTGACAGTAGAAAATGATTAGGAAAGATCCATTCTAACAGGGTGCTTTGGATAACTTGGTGGGTTCATTTGAACAACATACATTTTAACACCAGTAAATTGAAGGAATTAAAAAAGAAAAGGTTCATCACTGTTCACAAACTGGGGATTTTATTGCTTTTCAAGCTTGCTCTGAAAAGACTCTGGGGTAGGACTGGTACATCTCGCATATACTGGGCAGCAATGACTTCTTAGTGCTATGATGTAGCTGAGAAAGTTAGAAGAACCACTGGATGCTTAGGCAGAGGAACACAACAGTTTGTGGCAGTAATGAGGCCCTTGAGAGAAAAATGCTCAGTCCTGGTGTCCGTACTTCCCATCCTTTCCAACTGATGATAAATTGGAAGAGTTACAGGAATGACTGTGAGGTCTGTAGAGCATCTATTATAGTGGCCTATTTAATAGGCTCAATCCATTTGGTCACGGCTGTTGGTAAGTATGATCTGTCAGTAAATACGATCTGTAAGAGTTATCATGGTGTTTTAAAGGAGGATTGATTTACCAGATCTAGTGGCCTTTGGGTGGTGATGTAGACAGAGTGATCCCATAGCTGTGATAGTCTCCACAATCCTGGGCAGAAATGGTAGGAATAGGCCAGAGGGCATCAGTGGCTGCTTGGTCCTGGGGCACGAGGGAGGGGAGGGCCAGACCCCACGTGGTAGCTCAGTGTTAACTGCGCAGGGCTGCTCCATGGCCTTGCTGATGGTGAGGAGAGGGTCTCTCCCAGTTGTGTGGGAGCCAAAGTGCTCTAAGATAGGACTGGGCCAGGTAGCAGAACTAAAAATGAGAACGCCTCCATTTTCTCCTCATAACACTGGCACATAAGCAGCGTAGGGAAGAAAATCAGCATGTTTCAAAGTCAGAGACAAAAACTAAACTGAGAGGAAGTCGGGGTGTGCTGAGCCAAGATTACAAATTGAATGTGTCACAGCAGGCCTGGGCCTGGGTTTCCAGGTGTCTGTCAGCCCAGAGACAAGGAGCCTGTGCTCTGCCTGAGTATCTGGAGGTCCAGAAATTCTTTCTAGCCAGCATCCGCTGATCTTCCCCAACCTTCGTGCTCAGTCAGGAGAAAGGACTCCTCCAGGGACACTCACATGTAGTGTACCAAGCATTATCATAGGAATGTTTCCAGCGATGGGGCATCTACCACCTGTTCCAGTGTTTCACCACCCTCATTGTGAAATATTTCTTCCTTAGATCTAGTCTAAATCTGCCCTTTTTTAATTTAAAACCATTACCCCTTGTTCTATTGCTACAAGCCCTGCTAAAAAGTCTGTCCCCATCTTTCTTATAGGTCCCCTTTAAGTACTGGAAGGCTGCAATAAGGTCTCCCCACAGCCTTCTCTCCTCCAAGCTAAACAGCCCCAACTCCCTCAGCCTGTCCTCCTAGGGAGAGGTGTTCCATCCCTTTGATCATTTTTGTGGCCTCCTCTGGACCCTCTCCAACAGGTCCATGTCTTTCCTATGCTGGTTGTTAGAGGGTATGGGAGGGGAAGCTGTCTGCAGTTGCAATCCTAAGAAAAAAAAAACAAACATGTTGAGCACAAGGTGTGAGAAACAATGCTGGCCGTGGGAGGACACAGGCATGTAGCTCAGCCATAAAATGTCAATGTGACACTGCTGACCACAGTTTGTTGCTTCATATGTTTATTTTTTAATCAAGAAAATTGCACATGCAGTGCAACTTTCATAGTGCACTTTCATAAGAAATGCTAGGATGAGGTTGTGTGTGTAACCTTTTTCTTGTACATGTGCTTTATGGTAAGCTAATGACATGAGCACCTGCCCCCTTCTGTCCTGTATTCTCAACTTACTCATGTGCCAAAAAAGACAACACTCACCTGTTCATCACATGACTCCATTCTACTCAAGCCCTTGCCTGAAGGCAAAGTTTTTAATTTTGGCAGGCTTCTTACGGTGCTTGTCTGAGTGTGTTATAAACAAAAGCAAAAACACTTTGCTAGCAGGTTTCTGAAATGGAGGGCCTGATGCTGTCCCTATTTTATAGACAGCAATTTAAGATATGTAAGGGCTTAGGACAAAGGACTTATTGGAGTACCTTTAAAATACCTTTGACTTCGTGATAACTTTGAGACTGCAAACCTGATTTTGAATTTTTTTTTTCTTTTTTCTTGAGTACTTAGAGAACAAGGTGTTATATTACTGTAAATGCAGCGCTGTGGAGTGCCTGGCTATATTTGAGGGCATAGCGTCTCTGCAAATCAGACTTAGAGATTCACTCAGAAAATGGGAAGCATGAGCTAGTGACTGCAGATGCAAAATCTGGCTACCGAGGATTGCCTGGGTGCACGTTATAATTTTCTGGGAGAAAGCAGGTAGGTATTCAGCTGAGAGATCACCCTCACTGCTTCACTGATCCCCTGACTCTCTTGACTACCTGTTTCAGCTTTTCTAGCAGACCTACAGAGAGAGACCTCCCTTGTTTTGCCTATGGTGGCTGTCATGGTTTAACCCCAGCCAGCAACCAAGCACCACGGAGCCGCTCACTCACTCCCCCCAGGTGGGGTGGGGGAGAGAATCAGAAGAGTAAAAGTGAGAATACTCATGGGTTGAGATAAAGACAGTTTAATAGGTAAAGCAAAAGCCGCACACACAAGCAAAGCAAAACAAGGAATTCATTCACCACTTCCCAGCGGCAGGCAGGTGTTCAGCCATCTCCAGGAAAGCAGAGCTCCATCACATGTAACAGTTACTTGAGAAGACAAAACGCCATAACTCCCAACATACCTCGCCCCGCTGCCTTCTTCCCCCAGCTTTATATGCTGAGCATGATGTTGTATGGTAGGGAATATCCCTTTGGTCAGTTGGGGTCAGCTGTCCTGGCTGTGTCCCCTCCCAGCTTCCCGTGCACCCCCAGCCTTCTTGCTGGCAAGCCAGAGCATGAGAAGCTGAACAGTCCTTGACTGCTTAGCAACTACTGAAGCAGTATGCTATCAAAATTATTTTCATCCCAAATCCAAAACATAGCCTCACAGTAGCTTCTAGGAAGAAAATTAGCTCTATCCTAGCCAAAACCAGCACATTCTCCACCCCTTACTCCGTATCACTTACATCATGCTCAGGTCCCACAGTATCCAATACAACCTCATTAACCACCCATCCCTTCCCATCCTTTGATATAATATGCAGATATCATTCCCTTAGTCTGTGGACCACCTCTGTAAGATGTCTGTAGAATGCCCACAAATGTCCACTGAGTTCATTTAGTCCGTGACTTTGGGCTCCATCTGTTATGGTGATCACTCAGAACAGGAGAGGTGCTGTGTGGCGTGGAGTTACAAGGCACCAAAACCAGCTCAGGTCGGGTCACTGCTGCCCTTGCACTGCTTCTTGTAAGACTTCTCCTCCGCTGGTTCAGGTGGTTCCTGCTATAGTATTTCCTATAACATGCAACTCAAGTTATGGGTTACAACAATTTAAAGGTATTTCCATTACACCAGAGCAGGTCCAGCCTGCGCTCTAAGAGAAATGGGAATTTTATTGGAAAAAAGGCTTGTGATAGTGTAATCAGAGGCTGTCACCAAGCCCATGGACTGAGCATACACCCTAAAATTTGGTAACTCCTGAGCTCTTTGTTTTGCAAATTTGCTGTTTTAATATAATTTTATGTGCTACCTACATAAAATTAGCACTTTGAATTCTGGGGAAGAAAGGATTAGAAGTAAAGTTTTTAAAGCAGAGGCAGAATGAATTGGTATTTGAAAACTTCTAAATAACCATATTTGTATAAGAAAGTGGAGGTTTTACTTTTAGTCTATGTGTAAACTCCTGTAATATTACAGAGCAAAGTTTTTCTCCGTGACATTTTAGCTGAGGATTCCATAGCTTTGATCATAAGGGATGTACATCTCTAGACTTTGCTTTTTCTTTAATGAGCTATAAAAGTAGTAATCCTTGCTCTTATATAAAATACTGCTTCATATATAGTACTTTTATAATCATAATATGTAAGTGCATAGATCTCACTTTTAATGAATCCAGTGCATTGTAATCTAAAATCTGATGTCATTAGTTTGTACCACAGGCATATTTCTCAACAACACATGTAAATCATGTCAGTATTGAAATTGAACTCAATCAACCGTTATAGGTGAAATTTAGTAAGATACTGTGATGTGCTGTATATGGCTTAAGTTCTTAATTCAGATGTTTACAGAGCTTTTGCAAATGAACTGGGATCCTCTGTTACTGGGTTGTCTTTCTGATCCATTTGCTCAGGCAGCACTGCAGACTTGTTCTGCAATAACCACAGAGGGGGTGCACTGCTCCACAGGGTGAGGGCGAACGGCTGAAGGTGAAGGGCAGCAACTCTATGCGGTGTATCGGTGTACCGCAGCCAGCGCCCTGTGGTGTCAGGTTAGGTGGCAGGGAACCACAGCAGGGGAAGGGGGTGGTGGGAAGCACAGCCAAGGATGGGGGCCCACTTGAAATGCTTTGCTGCTCAGAGGCTTTTGGAACTCTAGCTTTGAGTTTTTCCCCTTTTCGTGGCATGTTCTTAATGTTTCTGCTTGTTCCACTGTCACTGTCTTGTTAACGTGGGGAAATTCAGATCACCTTTCCCTCCCTGGCCTGATGACTGGAATTGGCTGGGCCTCTTGTGTGCAACTCCCAATTTTGTGAAGTGGGGGCTTCCTTTTTGCAGGTCACTGAAGAAGCCAGGTCAGTGCAGTCCCAGAGAATGTTGTTAGAGAACAAAATCATGCTTCCCATTGCTGCGGGAGCAGCACAAAGCCCATTTCTTCTCCTGGATTTTCTAGTGTCTTTTGCAAAGCTGATCACTGAGTCTGCAGCTCCCTGCTAGTGATTGCTCGCCACCTTAATTAGCTCACGGGCCAGCTGATTGTTTCTGAATGGTTCTTCTGCCCCAGCATTCA
This sequence comes from Phaethon lepturus, assembly GCF_000687285.1. NCBI lineage: Eukaryota > Metazoa > Chordata > Aves > Phaethontiformes > Phaethontidae > Phaethon > Phaethon lepturus. Next base: position 7,487 of record NW_010513858.1, read on the forward strand.
AATAGCAGTAATGACCCTGTAGCCATTGTTTAAGGGGAACTTTTTGTACTATTTAGCTCTTTTACTTTTCTGGCTGTTCTTTTCCACCCCACCATCCACATTTATTCTGCTCCCCAGCACCAGCTTTATTTATAACAGGGAGGGCAAGGCACCTTCCTCTCCCTCCACCCCCTAATAGCTTCTCTGTTACCAGTTGTTTTCTAAACCAAAAATCCCTTTCAAGAAGAGCGTACATGTAGGTTCACATTTGCACCTGGGGTACGCTTTTTCTTTAAGCTATGATGGAAAGAAGCTTACTTGGGTACTATTGTTCATCAAAAGTAAAACAAAGAGCCAATGACTTACTGGAGTGAATTAAAACTTTTCTCCCATGCAGTTCAGTTCCCAGCATTCATTCAAAATTTTCAGAGAGATTCAACTCTTGTCTTCTTAATAGACATAGCAGTCCTGTTGGTAATCGGCCATGCTCTTCTCTCCTCAGCCATCCCAAAGAGATCATACCAGTTCCTCTAGGAAGTTTCTGGAGCTGTTTTTGGCGATTCTTGTTACTGTTTGCCTTCAGCTTTTCCTTCCTGGAGGCTGCCTGGGTCAGCACCTTGCTCCATTTTTGCTGGTGTTTGTAGCAAGGCTCCCTCTCCTCCTAATCCCCAAAGCCTTTGAAGCAAAGAGGTCTTTTTTGCTTACATTTGCTCTGTTACTGAACTGAGGGTTCCCCTGTGTGAGCCCTGCTGGACCAGCCAACTCAGCAGCAAGTACAAGCACACAGGTTTCATTCTGTTTCATACTGATGTCTCTTTTACAGGAGTTATTCAGCGTTGCACTGCTGTGAAGTACCACTACACCTCCAGCTCTCTGCCTCGCAACTTACCCATCAACATCACAAATACCATCCGGCAGGATGAGTGGCATGCTCTCCGTAAGTAACCCAAAGCAGCGTACAAGACTGTATTACTTGAACGCCTTAATGCAATGCTGAGTGAGGGCTCTGAACCAGCTAAGCATAAATATATATTTGTTTGTGAGGAAGGGCAAGCAGCCGACAATATAATTGGCAGGGGACATGATATTTGGAGGGGTTTAAGTGGTGAATTCAGGAAGACAGGTATGTGTGTAGTGTGTTGCAAGGTGTAATCATATTCTAGATCTGGGGACAGACAATTCTTAGCTGGCTTACAGCAAAGGTGCTGCATCACCATATAGTCTGTATAGATCTTGTTGCATTTCTCTGTGTGCACACCAGCGACCTGGTGCAGCTCCCTGGCAACCAGCTCTTTTAGGAACATCTCAGTTTGTCTTTGCAACCTCCTGTTACGAGCTCCTGGCCCACAAGCTGCCTCATGCCCAAGTCCTTCCCTCAGAGATGACTGACCTGTCACTGAGAATGAGTTAATAATTTTTTTCTGCTCCTGCTTCTCCCTTTGTTTGTTTTCTGGTTCTGTTGCCTCACATAATTCTGCCTAGCCCCTGTCATGAGGCCTCAGTACTGAGGAAATCCAGATAGAGACTGAACTAGGAGGAGACAAGAACAACACTTGTATTATGGGTGAGAGAGTGCTCTTCATATCACTGGTGCCCAAGGTTTTTTTTTAGAGCTTGTTACTGGAGTTGTTCCCGTCATACGGTATTGATCTGCTTGTCTGCTTCTGTCCTCCCACTATTCCTCTTTTCAGTTCACACTGTCTGCCTTCCATGCACTAGTCCTTTACTTCTCTTCAGTGTCCCCTCTCACTTCTTTTATTTCTATTTTCAGCAGACACCCACCCAGCAAACTCCATCCCAAAGAAACACACCACATGCACACAAAAAAAAAAGCCCTTGCAGTACTAACATTTACAAATCATTGCTGAATTCATAATGCATTCCTCCTGTCCCATGTTGGGGAATGTTTGGCCAGTATTCCTCTTGATCAGGACAGAAACACTCTCTATTTGTACAGTGCCCAGCAGAAGGGAGTCAAGTTAGCTGGCTTCCCTTCATTTCAGTGTAATGGGCAAACTATCTACCTCAAAGAAGCTACAGGAGGAGTCATTCATGGATGAAGTATAATATTTAGAACCAGCAAATCTAAATCTGTCTGGACTCTCCCCTGGCTGTCCTGTCTGGGTGCCGCCATCTTCATGTCTTCTTTCTTGCTTTTCTCCTTTCTCTTTCCTCAGATCTGCGGAGGATGACAGCTGGCTTCATTGGCATGGCCGTCTCCATCATCCTATTTGGGTGGATCATTGGTGTTCTGGGCTGCTGCAAACAGCAGGAGCTCATGCAGTATGTGGCTGGGCTGCTCTTCCTAATGGGAGGTGAGGGCCTTTCACTTCTACTCCTGAAGTCACCACAGTCAGTGTTGCTGGCTGGGGAAGTGCTCTTAAAACTAAAGTCAGCCCACAGTAAACACATGAAGCAGTTCTTTAGTGCAGCAAACCATGAGCACAGCACAGAGTTAGCACTTCCAGCACTGGGCAGGACCTGTGCTTGCATGGGTATTTGCATGTTTCTGAGTAGACACGGCTGTATGTACAAGAGCCTTCTGCTCTGGAGAGCTGGTGTGTAGCCACAGGGACCATGTCCATGATCACAGTCCGCTTGCCTGTTCTGGGTGTGTGGAGACTGTGGCTCCTGTCAGACAGCTCAGCTCAGTTTTCCCTAGGGAGTCTTAGCAAACAAAAAGAAAATCAATGTAGAACACCTTTCTGCTGCTCAAAAATGCTCACATCTTTGAGTAATAATGAAGTCCGAACCCAGCCAAGCCTGGAGAACATTGTCCCAGTGGTAAGAACATGAGCTCAGGGCTTGCCAGGGGTGTTACATCCTATTCCTCCTGGCAGGGAGCAGACTTTCTGCATGGCTAAAGGTTTTTCTGAACTTTGATTGTTCAGCTCAAAAACAGGCAGTGTTTCGTCTTTATCTGAAAGGGGCATAGTTGCAACAAATGCACCAAAAGGGTGAGCTACTGAGATGCTCCAAGGGTGTGGACTCTTAAATTGCAAGCAGTGAACAGGCAACTTGCAAGTATGAAAAATGAGGCTCTACTTAAAAGCCAGAGCTGCTACCTTAGAGGCCCCGGGTCAGCATCTATAATGGCTGCAAGCAAGGAACTTGGTGATATAACAGCATCTATATCAATTAAACAGTAGGTGTGACACTGGTTTGGAGCCATTTTTGGTGTGTGTGTGAAGAATCTTCCCTTGCCATAAGTGAGCCTTCTCAAGGAGTGTTTTTGGGGAACTGCACAGAAAACCACCCTGCTGACATGGCGTGATGCTAAAAAGGCTAGAAGTTAGGCTTGTGCTGTCCTTGATCATCTTACGTGCTGCTTAACTGCTGTTTCCTTTGGGAACATATTCATTTCTTTATTGCACAGCAGTGAGAAAATATTGTAAGTGGAACAGGTAGACTGGGTCCCCTTTGTGTCCTTCTGCACTTACTGTGATGGGCATGCTGTCAGCAGTAAGAGTTGTCATTGGTATTTAGACATAGATGCAGAGCCAGAGAGAATAAAACGATCACCTCGACCTTGAGTCTAGTGTACTGGTGTATATTAGACATACTAGAGTGCCTTGTGTTATAAGTTTCTTCAGCTTTTATGCTCCCCTATATAGGTGCTTAGTGAATGTGTAGCAGATGACAAAAACCTGGGCACTTTCTCTGGGCCTAGGCTACAGCTGGGAGGAGCCCGGATGTTCCTAGTAGAAACCAAGCAGTGCTGCACTTTGCAGCCCTGGTCTTCAGCTATCTACCTTCCATAGGAGAGGCTGCCCAAGTACTGTCTGGAATCTGATGATGTTTGTCATCAGAAATAAATACTCAGGAGAATCAAAGAATGGCTGAATTTGAAATAGCGACAGAAGGAGCTAAGGCAATATTGGTTATTGTGAAGTGAGGTATCCTGTAGTCCTACATATTTTGCCTTTTTTTTTTTTACCTTTGTAAGAAGAGTGACTGGTGGGACTAAAAAAAAAAAAAAAAACAAAACAGGAAATTCTTGATTTTGAAAATACCTAGGGAAAAAAAAACAGATCGTAATTAACCTGTCTTGAGGGCAGTGTAGAACCCTCTTGCTTTTCTCCTGCAGGTACATGCTGTATCATCTCACTCTGCACATGTGTAGCTGGAATCAATTTTGAGTTATCTCGCTATCCTCGCTACGTCTATGGGCTGCCAGAGGACATCAGTCATGGCTATGGCTGGTCCATGTTCTGTGCCTGGGGAGGCCTGGGCCTCACCCTGCTGGCTGGGTTCCTCTGCACATTGGCCCCATCACTCAACACTTCTCGGGCATCTGTACAAAAACCCAGACAAGAAAATGGGGCCGTGTGACCTCAGAGGGATTGAGGAGAGACTCTGGAAAGCGCAGCCTGGGCAGAGCTGTGGGTTAACACCAGGAAGAGGTGGCATGTCACCGTGTGGAGAGCAGCACCAGAGCTGTGGAAATACCAGCCCGTGGGATGCTGCAACAGCCTACAGTCGTGGACAGAGACATTGCAAGTAACTCCAAGTTTGAATTATTGGTGATTGCTCATTGATGGTTTAAGGGGGACAGTTCTTTTGATTTGTTTTTCTTCTGTTTGCAAAGGATTAAGAGTCCAAGGCTGTGTCTTTTTTTGTGCTGTTTTTTGAACTGTACCTTCATGGTCCTGTTATTGTCCAGTTGTAAGGGATGTTTACGCACCAACTCTATTGCTGCAGGTCTGTGTAATTCAGACCCAAATTAGGGCAAGGAGCTACGTGAAGTTGGCTTGAACACTTTTGCAACAGGCGTGTCTAGTGTTGGCTCAGGCCATCATTTCCCAAAAGAACCTTGATCTAAGCTGAGGTTTAGGCCAAAGAAATTAGCCCATTTTTAGTATTAATTAATTTAAATCCGAAATCTGTGCTATTCCATGCTGTGGTTATCAGCTATTTACTCATTACTAAAGCCGCTTCCAAAAGGAGCCGGCTGTAACTGAGCAGCAAGACTCTAAAAAAAACTCTTACTGGCTTTAGGAAAGGAGGGGAAGGTTTTCCTCAGCTTCTTACACAGGTAAGGTTACTCATTTGGCTAACTAACATACCCTTGTTTTAATGGAGAGAGGTATGCAACATGCAGCTTAGAACTATTCCGCTAGAGGCCAGGGTGTATTTCAGAAAGTATGTCATAGTTTGAGCTGCCAGGATCAACTTTCACCCCCAAGCTAACTCCTGTGAAAGGAGATGAGTAATTCTCCCTGAGCTCGAAGAGCAGTACTGCTAGAAGAACAGACAATGTAGAGTCCTCTCTAATATTAATGTCCAAAGGAACCACAATGTATTTTCCTCAGGAACACGTGACTTCTGCTCACTTCACCACTCACCCACTTCTAATGTCAAATGCCCCCTGAGCACAGCGCATCAAGAACACGCATGCTCCGCTGGAACAAGCGCCCTCTCCAAAATGAGCAGTAAGGACCTGGAACTAGTGCAAGTACTAGGGCTAACTCAGGAACATCAGCCAAAGTACGCTGGGGTGCATTTTTTTTTTTTCATTCATCTATTCTTTCTTCCTTCACATCCCTGCCCTTCTCCCAAGTGTCCAAAAACTGCACAGGTAAAGATGAGATGGCCAGCATCTGGAGATGTTTACATTGTATTTAAAATACAATACAGTGGCATGTAAGATACTTAATTCTAAAGTCAGTGTATTTATGAAAAAGTGTAATTTTTAAATGGAAGTTGTAATTCTCAACTGGCATTAAAAGTGCTAAAAGACTTGCTCAGTGGATGAAACCTTGAATTCTTTCTGACTAATTACTGGACTGATTCACTGGAGAGCTCACATACATATCAGCAATGGTGTTAAAGCTTCCAGAGTTAAGTTTAAATGACAAAGTTAAAATGTCATTCATGTATGAATTGTGTTCACTCCTCCTTTGCAAAATAACTCTCTGAGTCAAAAGTTTCAAAGACTCTAGCACAGCTGTACAGTCTGTTCACTGGCCGCACAGGTGAAAAGAGGGGATGCTGTCTGAGCTGCAGGTCATCAATTTCAGAGTACACTTACTGCAGTATAACCTGCTGGTCCTCATCCAGAAGTAGCAGAGCAGGATTTAATCCAGTTCTAGCAGGAGGAGGCTCCAAAGGCAGCATGATGGGCACTGTGGACAGGAGGTTCTCACCTTCCCTTTTGTAGATGTAGAACCACCAAACAAGGGCAACAGCCTCAACACATCACGGATTTGGTTTTAGAGGGAAAAAATGCTTTATTTTTTCCAGACAGAAAGTAAGTGGTACAGTCCAGTCTGTCCTGTGCCAAGGCCACAACCTTGACTGGGCAGAGATCAGGCATAGTACTGCAGGTTGGCTTTTTTCTTTGCTTGAACCTCCAGAATTCCTTCCATGTAGTCCTCGTGGGTGAGCTCTGTAGCTCCACGGCGGAGGGCAATCATCCCCTGCCCAATGAGACAGTATTTAGAGAGGGCATGTGTGCACCACATCAGTTCAAAGTCATTACTCCATGTTAGCTTTCACATTTCCCTCCTATCAGTGCCAGGTACTGTAGAGGAATACCTACCGCTTCAACGCACACAGCCTTGCACTGGGCTCCATTGAAATCATCTGTACAGCGAGCCAGTTCCTCGTAGTTCACGTCAGGGCTGGTATGAGCAGGAGAGGGAAAAAAAAAAACTGTCTGAGAACATGTACCAAATAGAAAAAGCAAGGTATGGAGCTTCCTTAAAACCCAACCGTGAGCTCTCAACAAAAGAGCGCACCTACCACTCCACAGCCCTGAGGTACCATAATGAGTGACAAATACAGCCTCAGAAGGCCATGCCTCTTCCATACCTGACATTCATTTTGCGTGAATGGATCTGCATAATTCTGGCTCTGGCCTCCTCATTAGGCATTGGGAACTCAATTTTGCGATCTAATCGTCCAGAGCGGAGCAAAGCTGGGTCCAAGATATCAACCCGGTTGGTTGCAGCAATCACCTAAGTAGAAGTAGGGTCATCAGTCTGAGGCACCTGGAGGACAGGCCTCTCCTCCCCAAGGATCCACCAAGCTTCTTCCCTGGACATTGTTTTCCATCCCCTGCTAGAGAGCCCTGGACCTCAGTAGCACTCTACTAGATCCCAACCTTGACTTGTGTGTTGGGCTGGAAACCATCAAGTTGATTAAGCAGCTCCAGCATGGTCCTCTGTACCTCCCGATCACCAGCCTTCTCACTATCAAACCTGAGGAGAAAAGGGTAAAACTATCAAGTGTGAACCTGACCACTCTGCCCTTATGTTTTTAATCACACAAAAGGACATCACACAAAAAGACAGAAAGACTGCAGTTCACACTCCTTGGCCAAGGTCTTCCAAATTCCTCCTTGAAACTACAGGAAGCCCTACCTTGACAAGGACTACAGCTAGAGTAACTGTCAGCAGCAGCTAAGTCTATGTCCTTAGAACAGAATGGGGCTAATGTTGTCCAGGCCCAAGTAGTAAATGAGGGTGAACATCTCCGTGTGCCTGATGCAGTTATCAGAAAACAGTGTTATACAGTAGGAGACCATCAGATAGATCCCAAGTCTCATAACTTCGCTCGTGAGCCTAAGGCTTGTGGCAGCTGCCATCTGTCTGTGATTGACTTTACACTCTGTTTCTGAATAGGCCATGCCTTAACCTAGGCTTCCCTCAGGAACACAGGCAAAGGGGGCTGCCAGGCAGCTCCCAAGAGCTTTACAGCATGGCCTACACCTCACCTTTTAGTGCCAATGGCATCCAGTTCGTCAATAAAGATGATGGAAGGAGCTTTTTCCTTGGCTAGAGCGAAAGCATCACGTACCAGCTTAGCTCCATCACCAATGAACATCTGCACAAGTTGTGGACCCGCAAGTTTCAGGAACGTAGCCTGGGAAGTCAAAGAGAATCCTGTGCCTTGTTTCTCAATGGGGTCAGTTCAGAGTACTACAAGAGGCCCTTAATTAAAACAACGAAGCAAGCAAACAAGAAAATCCCAGCCTTTGTAACATCAGTTTGTATGCATGACCCCTCTCCCCCTTTGTAACATCAGTTTGTATGCATGACCCCTCTCCCCTTGGAGGCATTCTTACCCTTTTTCAGGTACTATTATACAGCACCACATGCTTCCAAAGGTTCCTTTTACCTTGGTCTGGGCAGCACATGCTCGAGCTAAAAGTGTCTTTCCTGTTCCTGGAGGCCCGTACATAAGGACTCCTTTGGGCGGCTGTATGCCCAAGTTTTCAAATTTCTCCTTGTGATTCATTGGCAGGACAATAGCCTCCACAAGCTACAGCAAAACAAAAATATTAAAACATAAACCCATTCTCCTCCTGCTGCCTGCTTTGAGCTGAAGTTCAATGACTGTTTTCCTCAGTCACACCAGAAACTACACATAAAGTATCACCTCTTGGATTTGTTTATCCAGCCCCCCGATGTCACTGTACTGCTCTGTGGGCCTCTCATCCACCTCCATGGCTTTCACCCGTGAATCATATTCAGTAGGTAGAGTCTCCAGGATCAAGTAAGAGTCTTTGTTCACCCCCTGCAAATACAGGTCCTTTGCTTTTATCAGGCCCTTCAGACAGCAATTCGTAAATATGCAATCAAAATGATTCACTAGAGATCAAGGATGCAGGAATAACCAGCTTTGATATTGGCACTCATCAAATCACCACAGCTTGGCACAGGGGACAATGCCACAGCTAACCTAGCACATTTTAAAAGAGGGGTCCAATTTACTTACAATACAGAAGACTGGTTTTAGGAAGCTTACCAGGTGATATCTAAATTTCCAGCACCTTAATTGTATGTATAAAGAACACACACTCCAAACTACTTTTCTATACTACAAATAAGACTAAACCCATAATATCTTTTTGTTAAAATTTTAGTACAGAAATGGTCTTGGGAGAAATCTGGACAGATTTGTCTCCTATCTAAAGGGCAAGACATAGACAATTTTCTGGCCAACATTGTATCTAACAGTCAACAGTCCATCAACAGTCAACATACCAACAGCATCACTCACCACTAGATCTCCAGGCTTCAACTTCTCAGCATCAACCAATCCAATAACAGGAAGGAAATATGTCTGTAGGAAAGAAATCAAAGTAAGCAAAACCAGCCGTACTAGGAGAAGGTCCTTTTCAGCATCCCTCACACCTATCTGGGCACATGGGTCTTACCTGGCGCGTAGAGGTCTTGATCACAGCACACTTGCCCTTTCTCTGGGAATCCAGGTCAATGTTTGCTCCATCCTCCTCCTGGTCATTGGGGTCAACATCCAGCAGCTGAAAACCAGAGCAAGAGATTTCATGACAATGTAGCTGGGCTAGCAGGATGACCCCAGCATTAATGCTTCTGAATTACATGCAGGAGGAGAAATAAAACTTCCCATCATCTATCAGCAGTAGAATCCTGAAAGCATTAAAGCCCTCCTGTAAAAATCCATTTCTTCCTTTCCTCATGAAGCAGCACACAACAGTGCATAGAAAGACACTATAAAGCTCAGAACAAAGTAATAGCTAAATGGCACCAATTTCTCCTCCCACCACAGCTCACGTTAAGCCTTAAGTTCATTAAGTTTTAAAACATTAGTACAAACCAACACGCTTTTTTAAAAAATAGACGACTATCAGCATTTTTTTGGCTGATGAGCAAAATTACTGAATTCCAAAAAGAATGTGCACCGCTTTTCATTTGCCATGTCACCAGTTTCAGAAAGCATGAACCAAATTTCACATGCCCAAGTCTACACTAAGCGAGGCTGTGTCACCCTCCAATGGCTGTGTCATGTACAGAAGAACAGCTGCCAGCACCTAAGGAATGACCCAGACAAGAAGTGGGCAAGCGATGTGCACTTCCAGGTCACAAACAAAACCAGCAGAAAAAATTGAATGTCCTGGCTCCGGGAGCGTCAGCAGTTTTGAGAATAGGCTGTGTCTCAAATTACTAATGAGTTCCCCTGCTCTTCTCCCTCCAGATACATATTGCGCACACTTCTCACATTGCTGCAGAAGAGCGCACCGCTCTCACCTCAATAACGTTAGAGACAAGGTATGGCAGGGTTTTGTTCACTTTGATCTTCTCACTGTTCTCTTTGATCTTGTCTTTCATGGCCTGAAGCTCATGGGTCACTCTTAACACTTCACTCTTCATGATCTGGAATCAGTATGCAGAAGAAAGAGATAGGAATAATAGCATAAGACTAAGACAAGGTAAAGTTAATACATTATTCCAAAAGTAAAACAGTTATAAAAACCTAAGTCTGAGAAAACAGCGGGTATAAAGGGAAACGTAATATAAAAAGAGGAAAAGCCAGCAAATTAGCCAAAATTGGTTAGGAATCAAGGCTACGCAGTCATGCTGCTCTCTAACTAATCAATATCCCTAAGTATTTTCTTCCCAGTGCCACTGGATAACCTTAGCCTCATCAGCTTACAGGGTTGCAATATGACCTAGATAAAGACATGATCTAGATAAGGCAACTGTGATTTGGTTTGGTGTGGTGCAGTTGACATGCCTGAAGGATGGGATGCCATCCAGAGGGACCTAGACAAGCTCAAGGAATGTGCCCCTGTGAACCTCATGAGATTCAACAAGGCCAAGTGCAGGGTCCTGCACATGGGTCAGGGCAACCCCCAGTATTGATACAGGCTCGAGGATGAAGGGATTGAGAGCAGCCCCATGGAGAACGACCTGGGGGTACTGGTGGATGAAAAGCTGGACGTGAGCTGGCAATGTGTGCTTGTAGCCCAGGCAGCCATCTGTATCCTGGGCCACATCAAAAGCAGCGTGGCCAGCAGGTCGAGGGAGGGGATTCTGCCTCTCTACTCCACTCTGGTGAGACCCCAGCTGGGGTCCTGCATCCAGCTCTGGAGCCCTCAGCACAGGAAAGACATGGGCCTGTTGGAGCGGGTCTAGAGGAGGGCCACAGAAATGTCCAGAAGGATGGAGCACCTCTGCTATGAGGACAGGCTGAGAGAGTTGGGGTTGTTCAGCCTGGAGAAGGCTCCAGGGAGACCTTATTGCAGCCTTCCAGTGCTTAAAGGGGACTTGTAAGATAGATAGGGACAGACTTTTTAGCAGGGCCTGTTGCAACACGACAAGGGGTAATGGTTTTAAACTAAAAGAGGGCAGGTTTTGACTGGATCTAAGGAGAAATATTTCACAATGAGGGTGGTGAAGCCCTGTCACAAGGAGATGGCAGATGCCCTATCCCTGGAAACATGCCAGGTCAGGTTGGACGGGGGTCTGAGCAACCCGGTCTAGTTGAAGATGTCCCTGCTCATTGCAGGGGGGTTGAACTAGATGGCCTTTAAAGGTCCCTTCTAACCCAAACTATTCCATGTATCTACTAATTGTAAGGGAAAACACCTGTAAGAAAAGAAGTTCTGTACTCACCATCCAACAGTAACTACACTTCTAACCCAGACTAACGCACCCAATACGGGTGTTTCTCAGCACTGTCTGTCTGGTGCCCACACACACTTTCCTCCCTTTCCTGGTTAGTCACACAGCACTGAAGCGAATGTAGCACCAAACGGTCTCAGGAGAACTGAATACACCTGAATTGGCATACGTGATTCTGCTTAATGGGGAAATTCACTCTTCTCTAAAAAGCTATTGTTTTAAAACTCTCAATGCCTAGGCATAATTCTGTGCTTGTTAACACATATTTATTCACAGGACAGAACTATTACAAGTGCCAATACAGAATCTGTTACATAAAAATGCAAAAAATTTAGAAATTTTATTTACTAAACACAGTCTGGGAAACATTCAAAGGAAAACTGCATGAAGGGAAGGTGTCAATAAACATTGCTCAATTATGATATTGGTACTATAAAATAGAGAAGGCTGCTTTTACTCCTTACCGTATTCTGCAATTTAAAAATAAGACACACATTTATCTTTGCTGTCTTTAAAGATTAAGAAAGTATGTTAGTAAGTCAGAATTATTTGTGTGGAGCCTGAAGCAGTAGGATCAAGTTGCTCTGAATGAAATCATGTACCTCAATATTGCTAACATCAGGCAGCAGAGACAAGCTTATACTAAGGTTATTATGTGCTCATTTATGTGAAACGGGTCTATCTTGGGCCAGGTCTACCCAAGTCTGTCCTATTTAACAGCTTTATGAATGACCTAGACCAGAGGATGGAATGCACTCTCATCACGTTTGCAGATGACACCAAATTGGGGGCACTGCCTCTGTGATCCAGGGCAAGGCTGCCACTCAGAAAGACCTTGTGAGACTGGAGGAATAGACATACAGAAATGTTACAAAATTTCAGGACAAATGCAAAGTCCCGCAGCTGGGAAGGAAAAGCACCTTGCAATGACACAGGCTGGCGACTGGTTGGCTGGAGACCTCGGGGTCTCCATGGACAATAAACTGAACAGAAGTCAGCAATGTGCCCTGGCAGAAAGGGTGGCAAACAGCATCCTGGGCTGCACTGACAGGAGCGTAGCCAGTAGGTGGAGAAAAGTGATCAGCCCCCTTCACTCAACTCTTGTTAGATCCCATCTAGAGCACTCTGACCAGTTTTGGGCCACCCCCATACAGCAAATACATTGATAAAATGGACTGAGTTCAGCACAGAGCCACCAAGACGGCCAGGGGGCTGGAGTACAGGCCCTGTGAGAAGCAGCTGAGGGAAGTGGGATTGTTCAGCTGGAGAAGAGAACTACTGGGGAAGGTATCAAGAAGACAAAACCTGACACTTCACAGCAGTGCACGGTGAGTGGATGAGACAACAAACAAAGACTGAAACAAGAGAGGTCCAGGCTATACGTAAAACAAGTTTTTATCTTCACGAGGACAGCCAAGCAGTGGCACAGAACGCTCAGAGAAGTGATGCAATCTCTGCCTTTAGAGGCTTTCAAGATCCAACCAGATAGAGCCCTGAGCAGCCTGGGTTACGGCTGACCCTGCTTTGAGCAGGAGGCTGAACTAGAGCTATTCTCAAGTCCCTTCCAACCTGAATTACCGGGTGACCCTACCTGACCCATGCCTGCGAGAGCTGGGAGGACTGTTGTACCTTTAGCTAAGGCATCCAAGGCTCCGTAGAACAACCGACCCCTCAGCTTCCTCGGACCCTTGCTCTTCAAGTATTTCTCCCCTACCTTCGAGGCTTGCTATTCCTCATCTCCCGCTCTCGGTCTTGTTAACTGCATCTTATTTTTGACCGCCCTTGTCTCTGCCTCCATGGCTGTGCGAAGCCCGTCCGCCGCCCCGGCAGTGCAGGGCTCCCAAGGGG
>NW_010513859.1:0-210 GCF_000687285.1 Phaethon lepturus
GGCCCAAACCTGAACACAGGACTCAAGGTGCGACCTCACCAGTGATGAGTATAGGAGCACGATCATTTCCCTACTCCTGCTGGCCACACTATTTCTGATACAGGCCAGGACGCTGTTGGCCTTGGCCACCTGGGCACACTGCTGGCTCATATTCAGTTGGCTGTCAACCAGCCCCCCCAGGTCTTTTTCCACCGGGCAGCCCTCCAGCCA
>NW_010513859.1:239-4013 GCF_000687285.1 Phaethon lepturus
CCGCGCCCCCCCCCCCCAGCCACTCTTCCCCAAGCCTGGAGCGTTGCATGGGGTTGCTGTGACTGAAGTGCAGGACCCAGAATTTGGCCGTGTTAAAACTCATACAATTGACCTTGGCCCATGGATCCAGCTGTCCAGATCCCTCTGCAGAGCCTTCCTACCCTCCAGCAGATCACCACTCCCATTCAACTTTCTGTCGTCTGCAAACTCACTGAGCGAGCACTCAGACCCCTCATCCAGATCATTGGTAAAGATATTAAACAAGACCAGCCCCAGTACTGAGCCCTGGGGAACACTGCTTGTGACCGGCTGCCCACTTTTGACTCTGTTCACCACAACTCTCTGGGCTCCACCATGTAATGGATGTCCAACTGTAAGGGATCACCTGGCTAGACCGGTTTCAGAGGACAAAGGCGAGATGCAGGGAGTTGTGAATCGACTCAGCTTAGTCTCACCTTAACAGCTCTGCAGAAGATGGCCTGGGGGGAGCTGCACAAACGGCTCAGCCGGGGGTTGCCTGAACACTGCACCATGGTTAAGAACCAAGGCCTGAGTGGCGCCTTCAGTAATCCCTTAACAAATGCCCTGAGCACCATTCCACCACTATTCGGTACCTTTGTGTCAATGTAGACTAATGGACCATCACAGCACCAGACTAAACAAAATTATCCACTCTGAAGTCCACTCAGAGTCCTGCCTCCACCCATCAAATCAGGAGATAAAAACCATAAGGTTTGGGCAGAAAGGGGGCCATCTTTCCAACAATACAGCTGGGCTGTAGGAGATTCTCTCCCCCCTTGTGCAGGACACTGTACAAGGTAACTTCCCAGGGATTGAGAGACCTTACCTGAGAGAGAGAAAGTGATTAAGAAACATACGTATGGTATTTGGCATGCTTTAAGATTGTGATTAGTGCACTCTTTTCAGGGTATTAATATCTAGTGCACCCATGGTTTAGAATTGCAATAGTGCGTTCCTCCGTTGTACCCATAAAAACCTGCACTAGTGGCGTATTGGACCTGTGAGTGAAGTTCAAATATATTGTTATTAGACCTGTAAGTGAAGTTCAAATAAAATTGTTAATTTGAGCCTTACAGTGAAGTCTAATTTGAACCTCACAGTGAAGTCTCTCACCGTCACAAGCCATCCAACCAGTTTTTTACTCAGCAAAGAATCTAAGCCACGAGCCGCCAGTTTCTCCAGGAGAATGCTGTGGGACACAGTGTCAAAGGCCTTACTGAAGTCCACGTAGACAAAATCCACAGCCTTTCCTTTATGCACTAAGCAGGTCACCTGGTCATAGAAGGACATCAGGTTGGTCAAGCAGGACCTGCCTTTCATGAACCCATGCTGGCTGGGCCTGATCCCTTGGTTGTCCTGCACATGCTCTGTGAGTGCCCTCCAGAGGAATCGCTCCATCATTTCCCCGGTACGGAGGTCAGGCTGACAGGCCTGTATTCCCCGGCTCCTCCTTCCAGCCTTTCTTGTAGATGGGTGTCACATTGGCAAACCTCCATTTGTCTGGGACCTCCCCTGTTAAACAGGACTGCTGCTAAATGATGGAGAGTGGCTTTTTTTTTTTTTTTTCCTCATTCTTGGGCGGATCTCATCCAGCCCCAGAGATGTGTGTGTGTCCAGGTGGCATAGCAGGTTGTTAACTGCTTCCTGCTGGATTATGGGGAGTTTATTCTGCTCTCCATCCCTGTCTTCCAGCTTAGGGGGCTGAATACCCATATGAATTTTAAATTTCAGGATCTTCTTTTTTAGATGTGTTTCAGGATCCCCTTTGGGTTCAAGACCAAAAAGATGATGGAATGTGAATTTTGTAGGACATGTTCCTCCTTTAGAAGTGTGTGGTCCTATGTAGATTTTCTGTGTAAGTTATTATTCTTGTATGGTAAAGTTGCTTAATTTCACCTCTACAGTTACCATCAGAGTATGGTGTACTGGATGAAGTGTAAAGCTGTAAAGTTCCTTGGGTACTAATTGTTCTAAGGTTGAGAATATTTATTGTAGTACAGTAGAGGTATGTTGGTATATTTTCTATTCTTTACTCAAGCAAAACCTATATTCATCTAGTGTGCGGGAGAGCACAATGAATTTCCTTTCAAAATGAATTTAGGGAGCCTGCAGGGCTCTTTGAAGAGCAAGATGTTTCTTGTATTATAAGTTGCAATTATTTAACAACACTTTGTATATGTTCTGGGATAGGATGGGATGTGACAGTTAAAGGTGTACGTTCAGTGATGGTTGGAAGTGTCATTTTGTACTTAAACATTTCTTTGCCTAGCATTTCACATCTCTTTCAAAAACTATTTTCTACATGAGTATTCCTGATGGATAATCTTCTTTAATACTAAGATGAGTGCCATGAGTCCTATTCTAATAGTTGAGGCACAGGTCTAAACTGTATATGAAAGATTTGGGGAGCTATTTTTAATGCCTGCAGATATGCTGGCCTTTAGTTTTCTATTTATCATACTTGCAAATTACCACTGCTGATTTTGCTGTAGGAAACTGCTGCTAGTGTACAAGTGTCGCAGTGACAGTTTGATAGAGACTAGTGATTATGGAATTTGCATTAAAAATCAATAAGGGAGTCCTAATTTCCAATCCAGATAATAAAGATATCATCTATGAAACTTAGGTAGAGTGTCAGCTCAGTGATACAATTATTTAAGAACTGTTCTTCATTGTAGTTCTTCAAAAGGTTGTCATAATGCAGGGTGGGAGAGAAGCTATCAAAAGAAAATGATGTTTCAGTTAAGTTTTGCAGATATTTGTGGATTGAGTCCTATTCAGTAATTTCATTGATGATCTGGATGATGGAATAGAGAGGATGGATTTCCTCTATTTGGTACTGATGTTAATGGTAGTAAACTGTTAAGATCTGTAAGACTCTTGTACAGGATTGGATTGGAATAAAAAATATGCTAATAAAATTGGAAAAATGACTGTAAAAAGCAGAATGGAGTTTAACAAGTGCAAAATTTTACACTGAGGAAGAAACAATAGTTTGCACAAATACAAGAAGAGGAAAAAGCTGGTTAGAGAATGGACGATGGCAGAAGCATAGCAGCTCCCAGTATTGTGTTGTGCAAAAAAGAGAAATACTTTTTGGTATTGTATATTATCTGGAACTAATGTTCCAGATAAACAAATAAGTTCTTCTACTTAACAAGAGGTATTACAGACAGTTATACATACATTTTAAAATCTAATTACCCAATTTCAATAGGCAGTGAAATATTATTATACTATATATGATACACATTTCACACTTCACCCATCCTACTTGTAAATTTGGCATCAAGCTGTCACATTGCCTCACTGTGTAAATAGATTCAAACAGTTGTCTATAAATGAAAGTTTATTTTTGGGTAGTACTTAACATAACACATATCATTTAAAGATCTATACTTCTAAACTTCATGAATTTTTTGAATGATAATTTACATCTTATAACTCTTGATCTTCTATCTTTTTGGAGTAAAATTGTGAGTGCAATCAATCTACAATAATTGTGTAATGAAAACCTCTGGCCTTAATCTAACCCCCAATTTCTCACAGCAGAACACACCAACTGTTCATGCAGGTTACTGATTCATCTTTAAATCTCATTCACATGATGAATAATTGAGAAATAAGTAGGTGATGTATGAGTAATTTACAGCAGTAAATAGATTCTTGAAGCAAATTATTCTATTTTGGCATATTCAATATATTTAAAAAATAATAAACATGAAAAATATTTATTAATATACTATATATTAT
>NW_010513860.1:0-1633 GCF_000687285.1 Phaethon lepturus
CCAGATCATCAATAAAGATATTGAACAAACCTGAAACTCACCGAACACCAGCAAATAGCTTTATTTTTGTCCCTTTTCTATGACTCATATGGGCCAAAAAAAGAGGTTCTGGAGAGCTCCCCATGGAAAGGAAGGACTGGAATGCTGGACTGTGCCTAGCAATGCAGACTATGCCTTACACTGGCATGCCAGTAAAACGTTTGTGCTCCAACAATCTTTCAAAAGTATAACTTAAATGAGCCTATTTCAAACTAAGTGGAGATCAGATGTACCTTTTTTTCCCAGGTATAAGAGTTTGGAGAGCTCCAACACCTGCACCTTTATTCATGAATGCAGAGAACTGAATTACATTGAAATTGTTTGAGGATGACAGATACTCAATTGTAATGCCTAAAATGAAGCTCCCAATTTCTGTTGATTTCCATTCAGATTTTCATTGATGCCTCCATTCTGACAGCCAAATTGATGGCCTTTTATAGATGCTGAAGTCAGCACTTTCAATTCAACATCTTTCCAGAATCACCTAGTGCAGGTAAACTGTGGCTATGATCTACCTTGCCAGAACAATTATAATTACACTGTATTTTTGGAAATAGTTATTTGCTATTTATGTAGATAATATATATGTGTATTTCAATACCTCAAAGCTCCATATTTACTAGCAGTTAATCTACAGTCTCTGGTTTTCTCCTCTCCTCTTCCTTATACTCAATGAATTTAGGGGGCATGGTGGTGTTGGGTTGATGGTTGAACTTGATATTCTTAAAGGTCTTTTCCAACCTTAATGATTCTGTGCTCATGCAATGTGACCTTTTTCAACTGCTATTAGTTGCCTGTGAGCAATGTTTTAATTGGCAGTTTTACCTACTTACTTTCAGGTGTCAAATTCCCTCTGCCTGTTTTGCACTCAGACATCTCTCAGGGCCCAGTATAATATCTTTTGCTGGGTTTAACAAATCCTTGCTGGGTGCCTGTGCCAAAGCATTTTTTGGTATGTTCCACTGATGTTTAAATTAGACTGACAGAAATATCTTCTCTAAAAGTAAGACTACAGAAGATTGCTATACAAGAAACGTCAACTGGCCCAATGGGCTTGAAAATCTTTACGGTTTTCTTGTCTTTGCATTTACCACTGAGAGGGTTGTATTAAATGTTTCTCCTGCTACCATCACTTGTAAATGAATTCCATCAATAATTCAACCAGAAAATGCAACTGCACTACATAATGGAAAAATTGCTGACACTAAGAAAAATTCAGGATAAGATATATGTAATACAGCTTAACAAGTTCAAGGTTTAAAAGAATGAGAGTATAATAAAAACTTTGATGCATTTATTCTGCTAGGTTTTAATATTAAAGCTACTTAAAATGTCTACAGATGAAGAGAAGCATGACAATCCTGGAATTTTCAAGCATTTTGGTTTTAATTTGGTATTCTACTCATTCTTTGAAGAAGTATTTTTCTGTCCACAAATAAACACCTATAAATAATTTTCTAGAAAAGAATAGCTCACACAGTAAGAGCAGTGAATGCTATATGCTTATGTATGTATTTGGAATTTTTTCTTAAAAGTACACATAAAACAGTAAATAAATTAGTTGATTACCATACATTTAAAAATAATAATTTCC
>NW_010513860.1:1664-36600 GCF_000687285.1 Phaethon lepturus
AAGAACTGAGAACATGGTAAATCTCATGCTCTCCTTGAACTCATGGAAAAGCAGGCAGAGTCTTCTAGCAGTAACCCATTTAAATTATATGAGGCACCTGGAATGTAATTAGTGCAGGAAATTGTTTTATTATTATCATTAAAGTATAAATAGTTCCTAAGACAGGATTCCGTTTCGTGCTCAAGTGTGGATTTTAACATCAAATACACTGCATCACTAGATCTATTAATTACAATATTAGCTTAGTGAGATGAACTGAGACTTGTGTGACTGCTGTCTGCCAGTCTCAAGAGACGTTTCAGTAGGTGGGCTAGCTCAACAACATACAGATAATGGAGAGAGGTGTTAGGTTTTATTGCAATCAGCAGGTGACTAGAAGAGATTCTCTCACTAATGGTATAAAAACATAGATATAGAGAGAGATATATATATAAAAATCAGGGAAAACTCAGCTGTGTGTGGTTCTGTTTCAGCTAAAGCCTGTGTTGTTTTTTTCCTTTTTAAATGTACCATAAGGGACATAGAGAGGATCAAGTATTATTACAGCAGAAATCAGGAGCAGCTCTTACCTTGGGGATAATTTGGCCTGCTCTCAGCAGAACTTCAGAAGCCTTGCTAAAATCTTTCCTTTCTGCTGCTCTTTCTACAAAGTGCTGGCAGCTGGCACACAGCCAGCACCAAGCCCAGTGCCACTGCTTGCATGCTGATAACCCCTACAGCTAGAAAACATTAGAGCCACCACTGGGAGAGAAGCAGATGTGTCTGTAAGAAACCAAGCTTTTTCACCTCTCCTACTTATAAACCAACTTGCTATTTTCAGTCTCTTACAACTAGACTTTGAACAAACAGCAAAGAACTAATTTTAACATCAATTATTTTAAAGATTACAGCCAATATGAATGGTCACAGCATGAAGTGTACATAATATGGCTTTAAAATGTCCTTTATAGTATTGTAGCTTCCTCCAGAAGGCAGTTATCTTCCCCATTATTCAGAATAAATAATATAGATGAGAATAGCACAATAATCAAAATCTTGTAATGCATTGCAAGAACTACACACTTAAGGTTTTAAGTCTATAATACAACAAAAATCAGGTCAGTAATCATCCTTGCCTCCCTACCCCCCCAATATCAAATCAATCACTTAACAAGTTGATTTTCTGACTGGGTAAAAAAAAAATCACTGTGGAATCCAGAAGAAAACAGTATTTCTATCTGGCCAAATCAACTGGTAGAAGGGATGGATTTTTAAAATTTGTTTCATGGTGTTTTGTTTTCTCTAATGCAGCCAAAAAAATCACCATGAAGGAGGTGCATGGACTACCTGACTATACGTGTTCCTTGAAAGTGGCACTTACAATTTAGTTGAGGATGCAGGTACGGTATCTACTGTAGCAGAAGGATAATGGAACTCTCTGTGAATAAGTTGTTCTTGTTCCAGATCCAGATATTCACAGATCCTACATTTTCATTTAGCAATTCAGCCTGAATTCGCTTAGCACTATGCTGCTATGGGAGAAGTGATACTCAGGTGATTTGCTGACAAGTATTCTCAGGATTTTGCTTCTTCCCATTGAAGGTTATTGCAGAAATTCTCATGCAGTCCTAAGATTTAAACTATGCTCATCCTGAAAACCATCTCTCCCCAGTCACTGATGAAATACTGTGGCAAGATGGCATTATGCTTGTTCCTCATAATTTATAGTGATTACTTTTACCTATTAATGGCACACACCTCACTAAACGGACAGCTAAGTTTTATCTGTTGTGTATTTATAAGTAAATATGCTGTAAGTATTTACTGTAGTTGCAACTTTGGAAGAACTCATATTTGCCCAATGAGTTGCAGTTAAATCAGCCAAATGCACGTCTCTACCTTCAGTATGCCTTGTTTTTGTCACGACTACGTATGCTAGCTCTCAGAATGGTGCCGAAACTGGTATTGGGCAGGTACGTCAGCTGCAGAATCTGTCTTTGTCTTGGGCACGTGGAACCTGAAAACAGTACCAACAGAAGCTGCACCTTCAGACATGGATAGTATTCACAGTAGTACCCTATCAAGCTGTCTTTTACAAATAGCGCTGATGCTATTGATCCTACCAGTGAAGCCATGGTGCTCTGAAATAATGCTTCATTCATCTTTTCTGGTGAAGCTGTGATTCTTTCAACTAATATCTTACATATTGTACTGTGTTCAGTCTGTCTGTATCTCTCTGCTTTCCTTTCCCCCAAAGTACTTTGCACTACAAATATGTGGCTGTCTTGTGAAAGGAATACTAAAGCAGGCAATTAAGAGCATGGTGAGCCTTACTTCTACTTCCTTCATCTTATGTCAAGTATTAGAAGCCTGCAGGCTGTCTTGTATGCTGGTATGCATTTTATTCCCAGTTAACTTGTGAGTTCTACTGAAGACCTTGCATGCACGCCAAGCATCAAAAAAAACCAACACTCTGTTAAAAACAGTCTCTCATCACTTACAATATTAACTTCCTCAATTATGCCCAATAAAGGAAGCATAAGATGCATATGACATCCCATTTCCTGTTTCACTTTCTGAGTCACAATGGTCTGGGGTCTGTTAATGTGAACAAGTACTATGGAAACAAATGCTGCCATGAATATTTAAGAATACAAGTAAGGAATGAATCATTAATAACACAGCTGACCAACGTCACACCACATAAAACTCAATGAATGTTTTGAAGGTCACACAAATGAAACTCTGATTAAAAACAGGATCAGGAAATTTAGTAGGTATCATTTATGACACATAAGCTATTACAGAAAACCAAAACACAAAACCTAAAATAGATGGTTCATAAATTATATAGATAATATATAATATATAGTCCCAGCTGCTTCCCCTCCTGTTTTGTATGTGATCTAGTCACTTGCAACAAATAAATGAAAAATTCTTATTTGACAGCCTTTTAATATGGGAACTGGCAGTTCAAAGGATAAGGAAGATTCAGAATGATGGTGCTGCCTAGGTAATTTATTTCAAAATATACATTTGAAGTAACTTCTATGTTGAAAAATTTAAGTTCACTTTTGGAGTTCTAGTGCAAGCACTGTAGAATGATTTCCCCTGTGTAAAAGAACTTAGAGTGGAAAAGGAAGCCATCACACAAATTTGCTGTAGCAAAGATTTTGCATGAATCATGAAGATAAGATTAAAGTGTGCAGACATGGGACATCTTCCAAAATAACGACGCGTATGGAATTTGTCTGTGGTAATGAAAAATGAAGAACAACTTCTTGCTTCAGAGTAAATACATGTGTTTGTATTGTGCTTGACTGTAATGTCTTCGGTTTAAATGCAGATTGGACTCTGAAGAAACTACATGGTGGTTGGGACAGAGGGATTCTAAAGGATTTGTAGAAAGTTTCCCACTTTGATCATGATATTGAGTTAAACAAAAACCTAACTGAGGGGACATGGATGAAAGATAAATGGCTTAAAAAAATCCTTGCTAGATAGCAATCAGGGCTGCAAAAGAAATGTTACCAATACAATTTTATTTCTGAAGGAAAAAAACAAAGGCAAATATGTAAAGAAGTCTGCTATCAAGATGACACAGACAATTAAGATGGCAAGATCAAGAACTTCAGCTTCTGAAGAAACCATGTGAAATACATAATATTTAACTATGTTACAAAGGCATGTATTTATATATGAAGTTTTTCCAACAGATGTCAAAAATGAAGACAACAACTAAAGCTGGAAACATTGATCAAATTTAGAATAGATCCAAAGACACATATGGAGCAAAGAAGATGGTGGTAGAAGATAACAGCCCCCTCCCCAGATACATATGCCAGGTGAGAAACTAGGAATATATTGTGATTCAGATAAGCAAGCAACAATGAGGAAAAGACAGGAAAGGATCCTAGCTAGTAAAGGAGAGAGAGCAGAGAAGAGAAACCAGGAATGAGAAGTAATGGCAGCAAAGTCATTAATGACAGTTGAGAGGAAGAGCTTCAATCTAAAGAGGAATATGGATGGCATTTCTGAAAATGAAAACAAAGAGGCAGGATTATACAGCCATAGAATCTTGGGGTTGGAAGGGACCTTTAAAGGCCATCTAGTCCAACCCTGCCGCAAGGAGCAGGGGCATCTTCAACTAGATCAAGCTGCTCAGAGCCCCATCCAACCTGACCTTGAAGGCTTCCAGGGATGGGGAACCTACCACCTCTCTGGCAACCTGTGCCAGTGTTTCACCACCCTCATTGTGAAAAATTTCTTTCTTAGATCTAGTCTAAATCTGCCTTCTTTCAGTTTAAAACCATTACCCCTTGTCCTATTGCAACAGGCCCTGCTAAAAAGTCTGTCTCCACCTTTCCTATAAGCCCCCTTTCAGTACTGGAAGGTTACAATAAGGTCTCCCCGGAGCTTTCACTTCTGCAGGCTGAACGACCCCAGCGCTCTCAGTCTTTCTTCCTTGGAGAGGTGCTCCATCCCTCTGATCATTTCTGTGGCCTCCTCTGGACCCGCTCCAACAGGTCCATGTCTTTCCTGTGCTGAGGGCTCCAGAGCTGTACGCAGGACTCCAGGTGGGGTCTCACCAGAGCAGAGTAGAGGGGCAGAATCCCCTCCCTTGACCTGCTGTCCACGCTGCTTTGGATGCAGCCCAGGAGATGCTTGGCCTTCTGGGCTGCGAGCGCACATTGGCAGCTCATGTCCAGCTTTTCATCCACCAGTACCCCCAAGTGCTTCTCGGCAGGGCTGCTCTCAATCCCTTAATTCCCCAGCCTGTACTGAGAGTGGGGGTTGCCCCAATCTAGATGCAGGACCCTGCACTTGGCCTTGTTGAACCTCATGAGGTTCACACGGGTCCATGCCTCAAGCTCGTCCAGGTCCCTCTGGATGGCATCCCCTCCCTCAGATGTGTCAGCTGCACCACTCAGCTTGGTGTCATCTGCAAACTTGTGAGGTTGCACTCGATCCCACTATCTGTGTCATTAATGAAGATATTAAAGAGTACTGGTCCCAAGACAGACCCCTGAAGGACACCACTCGTCACCGATCTCCATCTGGACATTGAGCCATTGACCACTAGATGGCTAACAGTAGTTGCACTTGACCAGCCATATGTGTCCAATTTAGAGAGAAGGCTGTTGTGGGGAACCGTGTCAAAGGCCTTACAGAAGTACAGATAGATGACATTGGTAGCTTGTCGCTTGTCCACTGATGTGGTCACTCCATCACAGAAGGCCGCTGGTTTGGTAAGGCAGGACTCACCTTTGGTGGTGCCATGCTGGGTGTCTCAAACCACCTCCCTCTGCTCCATGTGCCTTAGCAGAGCTTCTAGGAGGATCTGCTGCGTGATCTTCCCAGGCATAGAGGTGAGGCTGACAGATTGGTAGTTCCCAGGGTCTTCCTTTCTACCCTTCTTAAAAACAGATGCAATGTTTGCCTTTTTCCAGTCTCTAGCAACTTCACCTGAATGCCATGATATTTTCAAATATCTTGGAGAGTGGCTTGGCAACTACATCAGGCAGTTCCCTCAGGACTGTCCTGGTTTCAGCTGGGATAGAGTTAATTTTCTTCAGAGAAGCTAGTGTGAAGCTATGTTTTGGATTTGGGATGAGAAAATGTTGATAATGTGCTGATGTTTTCAGTTGTTGCTAAGCAGTCAAGGACTGTCCAGCTTTCCATGCTGGCCTGCCAGCAAGAAGGCTGGGGGTGCAAGGAAAGATGGGAGGGGACAGAACTGGGACAGCTACCAGGCTGACCAAAGAGATATTCCATACCATATGACATCATGCTGAGTATATAAAGCTGAGGTGAAGAAGAAAGGAGGGGGTGGAGGGATGTTCAGAGTTTTGGCGTCTGTCTTCCCAAGAAACCATTATGCATGATGGAGTCCTGCTGATGGCTGAACACCTGCTTGCCGATGGGAAGTGGTGAATGAAATTCTTGCTTTGCTCTGCTTGTGTGCAGAGCTTTTGCTTTACCTATTAAGCTGTCTTTATCTCAAACCATGAGTTTTCTTACTTTTACTCCTCCGATTCTCTCCCTTATCCCACCATGGAGGAGTGAGTGAGCGGTTGCGTGGTGCTTTGGTGCTGGCTGGGGTGAAACCACAACAACGACTCTGGGATGCATCTTGTCAGGTCCCATAGCCTTGTGTATGTTCAGTTTCCTCAGGTGGTCTTGAACCTGATCTTCTCTTACAGTGGGAGGGACTTTTCTCCTCCAGTCCCTGTCTTGCAGGCCATCCTCTTGAGAGGTACAGGAAGAAAGACTGCCAGTGAAGACTGAGGCAAACAAGTCATTGAATACCTCAGCCTTCTCCTTGTCTGTTGTTACCAGTTTGCCAGTCTTGCTCATTAAAAGGGCTATGTTTTCTTTGACCTTCTTTTTCTGTCTGACATACCTATAGAACCCTTTATCATTATTCTTTGCATCCCTTGCCAAGTTCAGCTCCAGCCATGCTTTGGCCTTCCTGATCCCATCCCTACACAACAGGGAAGCATCCCTGTACTCCTCCCAGGATACCTGTCCCTGCTTCCACTGCCTGTACATTTCTTTCTTGCTCTTTAGTTTGACCAGCAGGTCTCCACTCAGCCATGCTGGTCTCTTGCCTTCCTTTCCTGATTTCTTACACCTGGGGATTGAGAGTTCTTGCACTCTATGGAGAGCGTTCGTAAAGATCTGCCAGCTCTGTTCTGCTCCCTTGTCCCTGAGGGCAGTTTCCCAGGGGGTCCTATTGACTCTCCCAGAAGAGCAGGAATTTCACTTTCCTGAAATTCAGGATCCTCACTTTATTCTTCACCTGCCCCATATCCCTCAGGACTGCAAACTCCACCAGTGCAGGATCACTGCAGCCCAGGCTGCCTCCAATCTTGACAACACTGATTAGTTCACTTGTGTTGGTGACCAACAGATCCAGTACAGCATACCCTCTGGTAGGGCTGTCTATTACCTGGCTTTAAGAAGTTATCCTCAATGCACTCCAGGAGTCTCCTGTATTGCCTACAGCTCACTGTGCTACTTTTCCAGCAGAGGGGTGGTTCAAGTCCCCCAGCAGGACAAGAGCCTGTGAGTGTGATGCCTCCTGTAGCTGGAGTGAGAAGACTTCATCAGTAGACTCCCCTTGATCAGGTGGCCTTTACTAGACACCAACCACAAGATTTCCTTTGTTGCTTCAGTCTCCAATTCTTACCTGTAAACTTTCAACCTGCTCGTGACTATTCTTCAGAGACGGCTCTTTGCGGTCTATCGATTTCTTGACAGAGGGCAATGCCTCCGCCCTTCCTTCCTTGCCTGTCCCTTCTGAACAGCCTGTAGCCGTTGATAGCCACGCTCCAACTGTGGGATTTGTCCCACCAAGTTTTGATAATGGCAAACAGGTCATAGCTTTCTAGCAGCATGGTGGCTTCCAGCTCCTCCTGTCTGTTAGTGGAGCAGTGAGTTCTGTGATCAGAACTCAGATGGAAGCTTATACAAAGTGAATACACCATCTGGTAATCTGCAACATCAGGAGAACTGACTTAGTTATGTAGACATACGTGCCAGCTTTATGCTTCTGTTTGCACTGAAGTAAGGTGAAGCAAGTAGGGGCAGATTCGGATTTCCTGTCACAAACACAAAATAGCAGTAGCTCTCCTTGCATTGATGGCATGGTGTTTACCCTTCCACAATTAAGACAGAATCAAAGCGTGCTGTAGAAATCGTAGGAGATAAATGAGAGTCCTAGTATTTAAAAGGATCTTTCTCTACAAAGGGACCTGAAGTTCTTCAAACAATCTGTCCTGTACCATTGTTCAAGTGGATGCATTCAGACATCTTACTCAGATTTAATTCAGAATGATCATGAAGAGATGGCCAGAATAGAAAATGCCACGCTAAATTTTATAATTAATTACACTTAGTCTGGAATTACTTGCCATCTCCCTAAACCTTTAAGTGCAACAGTTACATCTCAGAATTAGGAAGAAGATGAGTAAAACCAGTATCTATACTTGATACTGTTTTAAGGCAGAAATGAAAAGAAACCTCAATTCTTATTTTTCAGAGTATAAGATTACTTTCAGGTTGGTATAAGGAAAAAAAATATTTGTTACGTATTCCAGTTCTTACTATAAGCAAAATGCCTCCTTTATATCAAGTGAACTGTCTATGTCCACACATTAGAAGTCTACATTCATATTTACTTTTGTGATGTACACCATTCATTTCTGCTGAATATTCTAAGAGGATGCCATTTCAAATTCTCCACTATTTTTTTTTCATACATATATGAAATCATTATAAAACTAAAACTAACTTAAAATATGAAAAAAAAACCCCAGTTTCTCTCTTCAGATTTAGCACTCACTTTTGCCAGAGGTTCGGGAATACTCTTTTCTGATGTCCATATTAATCAGTCATTCTGTTGCTCTGTTCTAGTATATGGGCTTAGACCACAGAAATCACTGCACAATTTCATGAGCTGGTATAGAAATCATGCTGGTTTTATACAGTTTTTAGATATAAAAATGATTGTACTTCCTGTGTCACAAAAACCCCAAGTTTGCCTCTACTGTGGAGTTAGTGCAGATAGAGACAATGCTTTATTTGGCAATTCACTTGCAAAGCACATCTACCGAGCTTGTCAATAACTTTAACAAAATACTCTATTTCTTTTTCTAGTTTATCAGCAAATTCCCTATGGATATGAAAGTTTATTCTGCTCAAAAATGTTGCTGGAGCACCAAATGCCAAACAGGAAAATAAAAGAAAATGTATTGTTATTTATGTTTAGGACATCTTCTGAAGGACGGTGTAGGTTCAGAATTAGTGTCAGTTAGAAGGGTCACTTGGTCAATGGCTGAGTTATTTAATTTATCCATAGAAAAGCTGGAAAGAAGTTCTATATCACATCGTCTTCCTGTTCAGTCCATGGAGAGGAATGCCCAGTGGGAAGTTCACCTCATCCCAAGACAACTTTCTAAAGAATGTAAAGAAAACTCTGCAAATGCTTCTTTTTCCATTACTGAAAGATCTTAGATCACCATCTTATATTAGTCGCTTGGAGAATTACTAATGTATATATGGTGTCTTGCCCAAGAAGAAAGCAAGCGTTTTTGTTTGGTTTTATAAAACTCTGTAGCAGGGCCACTACAACTGTAGTCTGCTTTAGGAAAAGCCCCTTACTGTTGCGAGTTTGAATGGACCAGATGTCTATAATTTCAGGTCATATATTTCCTAATATGCCTACCCCCTTTTAAGATAAAGATTGAATATCAAAAAGTTGGTTACAGAAGAATCACTGCTCCAACTTTATACTTATTTCTTAATAGACTTTATATGATTTTCTGACTATGATTGTTTATATTGCTGAAATTATACTAAGTATGTGTAAACCCAGTGTATTTTCTACATCTTATGCATACCACTAATATTAAAAACAGTCTGTATATTTACCTTCTAATAAAAAAAAATCTTTGTAAACAGGGTGCATGTAAAACACCATCTCACCTGCTTCTGATGTCTCCAATCTCCACAAAATGTAAACAATCAAGACAGAAATATTTGAACAATTTGAAGAAGGACTGAGGTACAAAATTACAATTTGTATAGGAGGTGGAAACAGTCACATTTCACGGCCAAGCCCATGCAGAATTCTTTGTTGTTGTTGTTCTGTTATTCAATTTTCTGCCCAATCTGGCAACATACCAAGCACTTCCATCTAAACCTACTTGTAAACTCTCATGGAAATCTAAAATTCACCTCTGGTGAGCACACTATTTACATGTTCTCTATAAAATACCCTTTAAGAAAAGCAATGTTGTCCCTGATGTCTCCAAGTAAAGATTACTCAGGAAAATCAAACTACAAATGCTGACTTAGGCTTAAATACCACACAGCAGCAGTCACTGAGGATTTCTTGACAAAGACTGGATTCTGTTTTGACCAAAACAAAGAGAAAAAAATCTGCAAAAATAGATTACTATTTGGGAGCTAGAGCACATTATGTTTTATTTCTTTAGAAAGTTAGACAAGAATTGTCAGCAGACATAGAGAAGAATGGCAAAGGCCTTATTTACACCAAATATAATTTGGGAAAAAAAAATTCAAACAAAAAAATCATACCTTGGGTATGATGATGTTTCATTCACCCAACTCTGTTTAAAATTCTCTCCCAATTCCTAGTTTGATTTATGAGAAATGTTAGGCATAAAATGCAAGCAATTTGAAACAAGTATTTTCAGATATAAACAATATAAAACCAAAGAGCTGGTACCTACTATAGATATTTGCATGATAGATATGATTTTCACCAAAACCATTCACATGAAAATCACTTGGTTAAAAAGAAACATTACAGGATTTAAGTTTTATATTTTTCAACTGTTAATATGTCAAAAGTAACAAAACAGTTGTAGTGCATTTCATAACAACAGGAGCACGTGCTGTGCACCCTTTTGGGGGAACAGTCATTAATGAAAACCAAAAAGAGCCTGGAATACAAAGGCTTTATCCAAAAACTGGTGTTAGCTCAGCACATAGAGATTGAGAGTGTAATCTATACCATGCTTTTATTACTTAGGATGGTCTTTCAGCATTAGAAAAATATTGAAAGCACTGATTATAACTGTTGTTGATGCTATTCACTGTGTCCTTCTTCTTTGTTTAGTTTGTAAAGGCCTGGTGCTTCTTTCTCTTCACAGGATGGGAAATTTATAGTCAATTTGGTTAAGTAAAATTTCAGGCTCGCAAATAATGACTATGCTTCACATTCCCTAGTGAATTACTTTCTATTTAATATTATAAATAAATGTTGAGTGAATACTAACTAAACAGAAAGGGGAAAGACCATACCACAATTCAGGACACATAAAAGGTCTAGCCAGTGTCTTTTATAGCCTACCTCCAAATTATTATTTTTCAGTTTAATACATTTAAATTATTCAACACTAACTGATCCAAAACATCAGAAATTCATCTTATGTCTTTCAAATATTTTAATTCAAGGCTTTGCATGAAAGTCAAATCCCTACATTACCAATTGTTAATATTAATAACTACATTCTCAAGAATGAGAAAAATCTGTGGCTTCTGTTTTCATCAGCTTCATTATGAAGCTTTTCCTTCTCTGTAAGTACAAGTTTAATGAAGTTGCTAAGGACAGAACCAAAAACCGTTTGTTTCATGTTTAATGTTTAAAATGTTTAAACTAATGTTTCAACTCTGATGTTTAAAACTTGGGTGTTAGAATAGAATAGAATAAACTAGACTAGACTAGACTAGACTAGACTATTTCATCTGGAAGGGACCTACAACGATCATGGATTCCAATTGCCTGACCAATTCAGGGCTGACCAACTTAAAACATGTTATGAAGGGCATTGTACAAATGCCTCTTAAATACTGACAGTCATGGGGCATTAACCACCTATCTAGGAAGCCTGTTCCGGTGTTTGACCATCCTCTTGGTAAAGAAATGCTTCCTAATGTCCAGTCTAAATCTCCCATCCTATCACTGGACACCAGGGAGAAGAGTTCAGCACCTCCATCTTCAACTCCTCTCCTCAGGAAGCTGGAGTGAGCAATAAGGTCACCCCTCAGCCTCCTTTCCTCCAAACTAGATAAGCCCAAAGTCCTTAGCCACTCCTCATAGGACATTCCTTCCAGCCCTTTCACCAGCTTTGTTGCCCTCCTTTGGACCCATTCGAGGACCTTCATATCCTTCCTAAATTGTGGGGCCCAGAACTGCACACAGTACTCAAGCTGAGGCTGCATCAATGCTGGGAGGGATAATCACCTCTTTTGACCTGCTGGTTATGCTGTGTTTGATGCAACCCAGGATGCGGTTTGTCCTCTTGGCTGCCAGGGCACACTGCTGACTCATACCGAGCCTGCTGCTGACCAGCACCCCAGATCCCTTTCTGCAGGGCTGCTCTCCAGCCACTCTCCCAGTTCATACTTGTGCCTGGCATCGCTCTGTCCTAGGTGCAGAATCTGGCACTTGGACTTGTTAAATTTAATCCCATTAAACACTGTCCACTGCTCCAATTTATCTAGATCCCTCTGCAAGGCATCTCGTCCCTCAAGGGACTCAACAGCACCTCCCAGTTTGGTATAATCAGCAACTTGCTAATGGTGCATTCAACTCCTACATCCAGGTCATTGATAAATACCTTGAACAGAACTGGACCTAGAATTGAACCCTGAGGAACACCACTGGTGACCAGTTGCCAGCCAGATGTAGTCCCATTCCCTACATCCCTTTGAGCTCTGCCCTTCAGCCAGTTCTTCACCCAGTGCACTGTGAACCCTATCATCCCACAGTTGAACAACTTGTCCAGAAGGATGTTGTGAGGGACAAGATCAAAAGCCTTACTAAAATCCAGATAACCTACATCCATCATCTTCCCCTCATCCACTAGGTGGTGATCTTATCATAGTAGGATATCAGATTAGTTAAACAGGACTTTCCCTTTGTGAACCCATGTTGACTGTGCCTGATGATTGCATTGTTCTTTAAAAGCCTTTCAGTAGTACCCAGTATGACCTTCTCCATAATTTTTCCAGGAACTGAGGTTACACTAACAGGTCTGTAGTTCCCTGGGTCTTCCCAGGTGCCTGAGAAGCTCATGGAGCAGATCCTCCTACAAGCTACGCTAAGGCACATGGAGGGCAGAGAGGTGACTCCAGACAGCCAGCATAGCTTCACCAAGGGCAAGCCTTGCCTGACCAACCTAATCCAGACCAGGGCCACAAAAATGATCAGAGGAATGGAACTCCTCTCCTATGAAGACAGGCTGAGAGAGTTGGGGTTTTTCAGTCTGGAGAAGAGAAGGCTCTGGGGAGACCTTATTGCAGCCTTTCAGGACTTAAAGGGGGCTTAGAAGAAAGATGTGGACAGACTTTTTAGCAGGGCCTGTTGTGACAGGACAAGGGGTAATGGTTTTAAACTAAAAGAGGGTAGATTTAGTTAGATCTAAGGAAGACATTTTTCACCGTGAAGGTGGTGAAACACTGGCACAGGTTGCCAGAGAGGTGGTAGGTGCCCCATCCCTGGGAACCTTCAAGGTCAGATTGGACAGGGCTCTGAGCAACCTGATCTAGTTGAAGATGTGCCAGCTCACTGCAGGGGGGTTGGACTAGATGACCTTTAAAGGTCCCTTTCAACCCAAACTATTCTATGATTCACTCACACCTTTCTTGTGGATTGGAGTAACATTGGTTAACTTCCAGTCAGCGACCTCCCCAGACTCCCAAGACCTTTGGTAGATGATCGAGACGGGTCCTGCCCGTAACATCTGCTAGCTCCTTCAGAACTCTGGGATGAATCCCATCAGGCCTCATGGACTTGTGAACATTCAGCTGATACAGCTGGTCCCTTATAGTTTCAGTGTCCACAAATGGAAAGTCACTGTGCCCACATACATGGTCTTCCGACTGAAGGGACCAGCCAGCTCAAGGTCTATCAGTATTGTTAAAGACTGAGGCAAAAAATGCATTGAATGCCTCCACTTCTTCATCCCTATCAGGCTGGTGGCTATCATCAACAAGTATTAGTCCAATGTTTTCTTTAGACCTCCTGTTGCTATTAATGTACTTTAAAAAGCCTTTTGTAAAGGTCTAATGAGAATCAGCTTCTTACTGTACAGAAGATGAGAGAAAATAATATTAGATAAATCAGCACATTTAGCTTTGTGTGCAGCTTTAATTTCTAAGGACTTAAAACTGGCTCCCTTGTTTAAAGTACAAAGCAGGCTTCTCCATCCACAAGAGCACAGTACTAAGTCTTCTGAAAGAATGAGCAGCATTTTCTTCTCTTATATGGACTGTTGGCATATTTAATATATGACAACAATTCACACATACACACACATTACAACCAAGGAAGTGACATATATATTACAAAACCCCTCTGCCTGAAGAGGTCTAACCTACAGCTTTCATCTTCCTTAAGAGTGTTATGGATCATATTCACTTCTTAATAATGTCATTCTGCAGGCATGAATGCAAAATCCATTGGGACAGAGAAAAGGAGGTAGAAGTCCAAGACTTCTAGCTGTAGTCCAGTGAACAGGGCTGTCACCTGGAGCAAAACCTCAGAGCACTCATGTATTGTAACGGGATTTTGACTGTATGACTTCAACTGTACCACAGATACAGAGAATAATGAAATTTAGGTCATCTTTTAACACTAAGAAATTCTACATTGTTAAAAGAATGCATCATTTTTTGGATGGGGGCTGAGAAAACATTTGTAAGAGTAAAGAAGAGGAGATATATTTGCAAATGAAGTCCAGGAAAGGTTATGCAAATATAGTGGTGGTATCAGTTGCATTAGGCCTAGAAAAGCAAGAATAAAAAAAGATAACATAGTTTTAATGGGTTAAGCCTCTTATTTAGTTTGAACAAGGCATAGTCAGATATATATTGGGCTTGAAATAATCAAACCCAATGTAAAAATAACTATCTAAAAATTCAGTTTGCTAAATAATAAATATTCTCCTCTTGTTTTTTTACATAATTCAGGGAATTACTAATTGAGCACCATCTCCACTAGAGTGATCACAACCAAATCCCCATACTGTGGCTTTCTGCCCCCTAAAATGGGATCAAGAACTATGCAGTACTTGGCAAATTAAGCATTGTCAAACAATAATCCAAAAGCTGTATACAAAGCCGGAACATATCTAATGCTAGATAATAGAAACCAGGGAAGACAGCAGCTGGGACTCTGACCCCTCCTCGGCTGCCAGGTGTCTGATTAAGGATCGCATGCAGATCTGTCCGCCTGGAAGCTAAAGGTCAGCATTTTCTGCTGTGCATTGACACGTACAATTGCACTTTCAAAGAACTAAACAGGGATCATTATTTTCCTTTACAGCACTGCCACAGAAGTGATGGTAGTGCCACTGTTCATCTTTCATGCTACAAAACAATTATTATACCATTCAGCCAGTGGGAGACCCAGGTTCATTTTTTCTGTGTCTAGGACTCAATATCTGTATCTTCTACGTATTATCAAATGTCCTAGCTGCTAGATAGAAAGCTAGCCCAGAGGGCATTTTGTCCCTCGGAGTGCAAAATTAATGAAAAATGTTAAGTGAGGAGGAAGGTATAGATTTTGCAGCCTTCGATGAGGGCACTTATCTGAAAGCAGGGAGATACAGGATGATTTGGATTTGCTTTATAGTGGATGGAGAGAGAAGAACTCATATAACATGATTTATCTGAATAATTTTAGATGCATTCCTCAAGATGAATCACACTCCAAAAACATCTATTTCTCTGCATAAAGGCAGTCTACTGTCACACTCCAAATCCTGCCATAGGCAAAAGAGAAAACACCATTTATATGGAGCCAAGAAATCAGCGTTCTAAAGACTGCATAGCACATGCTATCTAATTAATACAGAAATGCCTCACTAGTTAATATAGTTAAAATTGTTATATGATAACATCTTCCTAGTATCTACCCCTTTCCTTTGTTGTTATGCTCATCCTTCCTCGGTCCTGCTGGGTCCTAAGGTTGATTCTTCAGTCTTCCTCAAGAGGGATGGGGGTGGCAGCTTGCAGGGGTGTCACAGTGAGCTGTCAGCATCTTAAGGTCTTCACCAGAAAAAGTGTCACATTTCTTTCTCCTCAGGCTTGGGCTCTGCTTTGGATTCTTTTTATATATGTCCCTGTCACAGTCTGTTTCCTTCTCCTGGGCTGCCAGCTGCAGTGGCCCCCAGCTCCCGGCCAGTGACTGTTGGGGTGTGTGTGTCAACCCTCCCCAAATGGGGCCACCCCCAGAGCTGAAGCTGGAGCAGGGGAGTCAGGAGCCACTGGACGTGGCACAAGGCTTAAACCAATGACATCCAGCTCAGGCCAGGGTGAGAATGAGCCCCTGAGCTGCCAGGTCAACACACAGCTGGCGGCCCTTTAATTGCGATGGAAAAATCGTATTTACTGGGCTGCACCAGTTAACTAGCTCATATGGATATCACCATAAATATCCAAGGTTAAGCATGATGAAGTCCATCTTTAGTGTCTGAAGTCTTGCTAAGGACAAGCTATGGAATATTAACGATCAAGTGTAAAACAAACAGTATCTATTACAAATTAAGTCATCCCAGCTGAGTTTTCTGATGTGATTAAAGGTTATCTTATATGTCCTTAAAAGCAGAGGAAAAAAATAAAAGGAGCCAGATGGGGCAATGTTGGTACTAAAATTGCTAGTTGGTAAAAACAACCATATACCTGCAAAGCCCTGAGAAATATCTTCTTGCTCTTCTGTATAGAGGTAAGAGAAGTTCCATTAATCAAATGAAATCTTTACCTTTACTTTCCCTCACAGTTCCCCCAAATCCCCCAATCTCTCAGAGAAGGAAGCTTCACATTCAAGGACTGAGATGACTCCAAATTCAATGAACTTTAAAATTAAACACTATGGTTTTCCAATTTTTCCAAATAAAACAAAGGAATAACTTGTACTACTGCTTTTGTGGACACTGAATTAAAGAATACAATACCAAATTTATCTCACATATTCACTCTACACATTCATACTGATGTTATTGCACAGATTTCCAACCTCGCTCCCCAATTCTTTTCTGCTATTTATTCAGAAGTCATCTGAAGCACTAAATTGAGTAATCGCATTTCGGTTAGGAAAAGTCCTAGCTTTTCTGTTTTACTGAAAAGACAATCAAATGGAGTGTATCTAGAACCTGCAGTCTATTAAATACATAAATTTTCAAACTGTTAGTAAAGCCAAGGTAACAAAAAAGGTAAGAAAAACAGCAGCAGATTTATCTTTAGTTACCATTGTATTTGGTTACCATGATGTTTGGTGTGGTTTTAAGCCTTCTATTACACCACGTGCTGATTAATCATGAAGTTCTAAGACACATATCAAGAAAGAAAATAACTTTATATTTTTAAGTACTAGAAATGCTATAGGAAGACCTGGTCTCAGTTCTTATTCTGAAGCCAGGTTCCTAGGATTTCTACTACATGGCTACTTGAATTGTGGCCAAGAAGGCCAACAGCATCCTGGCCTGTATCAGAAACAGTGTGGCCAGCAGGAGTAGGGAAGTGATTGTGCCCCTGGACTCGGCACTGGTGAGGCCACACCTCGAATACTGTGTCCAGTTTTGGGCCCCTCACTACAAGAAGGATGCTGAGGTGCTGGAGCGTGTCCAGAGAAGGGCAACGAAGCTGGTGAGGGGTCTGGAGAACAAGTCCTATAAGGGGCGGCTGAGGGAACTGGGGTTGTTTAGTCTGGAGAAGAGGAGGCTGAGGGGAGACCTTATTGCTCTCTACAACTGCCTGAAAGGGGGTTGTGGTGAGGTGGGTGTTGGTCTCTTCTCCCATGTAACTAGTAATAGGACAAGAAGAATGGCCTCAAGTTGCACCAGGGGAGGTTTAGATTGGATATTAGGAAAAATTTCTTTAGTGAGACAGTGGTCAAGCATTGGAACAGGCTGCCCAGGGAGATGGTGGAGGCACCATCACTGGAAGTGTTCAAAAAACCTGTAGACATAGAACTTCAGGACATGGTTTAGTGGGCTTGGTGGTGTTGACTTGATGATCTTGAAGGTCTTTTCCAAGCTTAATGATTTTGTGATTCTATGAATTCAAAGTAAATCAAAAGCCACATTTATTTTTTTAAATATTCCAGGCTCTACTGGAAGAGATTCCAGTACATGTTCATATTTACCTATATATTAAGGAAAAAAGCTTTCTTAAGCTTAATTCCAAGCTAGCAGGAAACTCAAGAAACAGCCTATTATATATTTTAACTGTACCACGATTAGTGTTACAAAATGTTCAGCTGGGCCAAAATTCTGGCAAGAACAGTTCAGAGGTTTCATCATGGTGAGTCCTAAATTCTACCTGTGATTTGATCTCAGATACAGTTCCTAGTAGAAATCTAATCTAAATCAAAACCCAGCTTTTTTAATCAGTCTTTCATTAGTTTGTGTAAGTTAATAGATCTGCTTATCTACTACAGAAAATAGTAGCCTTCTATAATTGTTTAGTGTTGATTCTACATCCTATAAAGGGAAAGGGTACATATCAAACTACTTTAACAGAATTTTTCTCTATCCTTATCTATTGCTTAGTTCCTTAGAGAAAGATGGTGTCTTAAAAAATTTCCTATATGTAATACTTTAACAAAATTAAACTTTGTTATACAAGCCTGTTGTCATTTATGAGTGCTTTCTTCTGCTGCTCTTAGGACTTTTGGCAAAGGTTGCCTCTGGAATATTTTGGTAACAATTCACACAGCTTGTTCAGTACAAACAATCTACTGCTGAGGACAACAATAATAAAGAACAACAAAATTTAAGATGAATTTTCTCACAATTAATTTTAAGGAAAGGAAAAATGCAGTAATAGTTTGTATCAAACATATGTAACAAAGCTGATGTAGTTGTTTTGTAAGTTATATCAGACTTTTTGGAGAACAATTAATACCTACAGCGATCTACAGAGATTTGCCTATAACACAAAGAGGAGGCTGATACTCATCAGCAGATTGGTTTGCCCATTATGTGAGTTGTGTCTGCGTGTCTTCTTGTGATTAAGAGTTTGAATTTGTTTAGATTGCTGATGGTATTTATATTCACTTTATTACTTAGTCCCAACCCAGACTGGTCAAGTAGAAGTCATTAGCTGAATCTGCAGAGCAGATCCTCTGTCCAGCTTCCTACATGACTTTGAAGGTTTCTTGGAGCACATCTACATTTGCTCATTCAAGAAGCGACTAACTTTGAGCCACTTGCTGCTGAAGAGACTTTTTCAGAACAGTATCTCTTAGCAGCAGCATAAAGGGTTGTGTTTGCTTTCACAGCACATTTCAGGCATCAGTATATGTCCAAGTCCAAACCTCTCTGGTTTCTGCACTGTGAGGTCCTGACTAGGTCCAGACTTGGAGATCTGCGGGGAACTATAAACAGAAAGACCTGCATCACTGTTAAGCTCAAACCAAGTCATGAACCCACATGCAGTATGAATGGTTGGATTACTTTATGCCTGGCCTGTATGCCAGATATTTTTGTAGCTCCTGACCTCCCCAGTATGAAAGAGCCCCAAGGCTGCCTGCTGCAAAAGTTAATGGGATTTGTAGACAATGTGAACTTAGGCTGCTTAGGCAACATCTATACCTGTTCTCCAAGAGCAGCAGCATGCCCTTAAACAGCTGAGTCAAGGAGACTGTGACTTGAGCTTTATTCCTGACTTGGCACTCTTATCATCAGCATAGATATAGCCTTTCCTGTAAGGTGAACTATTTCAGAGTTTTGGAGAAAGAAAAAAATTTGCTTTCAGAAAAAAATATATTAACTTGGAATAACTGCTTTCTACACAGATGCTCCATTGCCTCCTATGTTCTGGATGAAGCAGTTAATCTTAATGCGCTGGTAAAATATCCTCTGCCCTGAAGTAGCAGTAGATCATTTCATTATTGATTAACCTCATCTCTCCTATCTGCTTCATCACGTATGATGTAACAGTGGTTACATTATACGTATGAACTTCATTGAACACGTGGAGGAATTCCCTTTAAAAAGAACTTAACTCCCTCTAGACTGAGTTCTCATCATCAGTGCCATGGAAGGTCAACATACAAGGGGCAAAAAAATGGAATTGTGGTGCAAACTTTTCTTTTTTCTGGTTGAGGTTCATTTCTGTAATCAAGTGTAGTCTGCTTAGAGCCATTGTCTATCATGAATACTACCTACTGTTATCAGAGAGAAGAGCTAATGGGACCCTGGTACCTCTAGGTAAAGCTTAACTTTATTTTTCCTTTGGTTGTAGAAGACTTTTTTTTATATAAATGCATCTGTCCTCTCACAGCCTTCCCTTTCAATTTTCACTTTTAAGTTACTGTCTAAGACTTCAGGTTACTGCTGATGTCAAGAAAGGTCTTTAAAACAGAAGTGAGAATATGGCACCACAATTGTGAAAAGAGGATAATCCATTTGCAACCTACAGATCTACAAACTTTCTTTAAAAGAATTTCCTCAGCAGGTTAATGTTCCTGTCCTGTGGACATGCTATCTAATGATACAGGACAAGAGTTTAGATAACACATTTTTTTCTCTTAGGCACTAAGAAAAAGCTTAATAACTTACAAGACTAGATATGCTTCAAAGGGATTAAAACCAGACACAAAAGTGTAAAACACTGCAGAATAAAAAACAGAGTGTTTTTTTATCTTTTTCTTCCACCTGACTATAGTGGATGAGCAAATCTGAGGTAAGTCCACTTGATTTAATTGTCTGTGGAGAATAGTATGAAACTAAAGAGAGCCGTAAAAAAGTAAGCAAAGATTCTAAGTGTCTCTAGTTATTCTGACACATACCCAGATGCCCCACATTTCATTAGTACATGAATAGGATACTGGTGGATACGCTGCAGCTAAGACCTTTCTTTGCTATTTAATACTCGTACCTCAAAGAATCAGAATAAAGTGTTTTCCATTAATGGGGCCATATAAGTTGTGGTTTCATAGAAATTCTTTATGGCTGTTTACAAGAACACAATTACTGGTTGGACTGCAAAAGGAGGTTCGGAATTAGTTTGTATGTACTAATTCCAAATAATACACTTAGTTTTTATTATCTCCCTGGAGGTCACTCTACCTTTGGTTCCTCATTTAACATAATATCACTGAGCTGTAATACTGTCTCACATATGAGAGCTTCAGCAATTTAACTGTTTTTAGTGGTCTTAAAGTGATCATACCCATAATGCAGAACAAGAAAAAGCCTTTTGATGCTTAACAACTATAAACCTGTCATTGTAGATCACAGAAAATCTATTATACCAGTGAACAGTTTCCGCTTCAAAAGGAGATGAGCAGGCAAACCTTTTATGGCAATTTGAGAGGCATTTAATGGTGTGAATCACTATTCAGAAATTTTTTATACATGTATTAAGTCCAATATAATACATGAGCTTAAGAAGGTGACAAGCATTAGCTAATAATTCTGTCACTTCACAGGTTGCACCAAGTGTTAATGAAATGACATCAGAGGACTTAGCAGAAAACAAAACAAAATATACAACAGCAACCACATGCTGTCATTTGAAAACATCACATTTAAATGATGTATTAGGTAAAACACTACAATGCACAGAAGAAAAAGAAAAAAAAGACAAAGAAAAACAAGGAAAGAAAAATCTGGACGTGAAACCTCATCTATTATTTGTTAATGGCAGTAAACCTTCCATCAATCAATATACCTCATAATTCCTCAAAACAAGCTCAGCTGAAGTGTTGCCCTGACCAGTACTTACAGAATCAATTTATTAATTGAGCCAAGACCTGTCCCATTACTAGGGAAGAGTTGTTCATCTAGAGCCTTTGATATACTTCATAAAGTTGCTAACAGATTTAATAAAGAGATAGCTGATCAGGTAGTGCTCCACATCTTTACAGCTATAAAGCTTTTCACAATACCTTTTTTGTGTGTTTTGAGTTAAAGCATCAAAAAGGCATGGAGCTATCAGCAAGGCTAGACTTCTCTAGTTTAGAATTTACAACATCGACTCTCTAGTGTTTCTAACTTACGCAAACACAAAGGTAAACTTTTGGCATTCAATTTTTTATAAACTAATTACTCATGTTCTCTTCAGGTGAGCTGAAGGATACAAGAAAAAATGAATAAAGCACATTTAAATAAATAGAAATAACCAAATTAAATGCTCAGGAAACATTCAAGCAAAGTAGACATGTACACAGAAAGGTGAGGAACTATTCAAAAGGACACTGGCTAACTTTGCATTCAAGGAGGCTGCATCTGGCCAAGACAGCAAGAGCCGATTGACTGGATGAGAAAAGGCTTACAAGGCCATGACACCTTTTTACTCATTACTGTACTCTGAATGCTGCAAGCTCTAGATCATGTGACAAATGAGATGACTGAAAAGTCTTCTTCCACATTTATACCAAGTTTTAATACAATTATAGATGCAAATCGCCTAATTTATTAATGAAAAGCACACTTGTCAGTTTAACTCTACCCACTGCCTCCAGAATTCACACTAAAAGTCACCAAATATATAAGTGTTTTTAAAAGGTGATAGTTCCCTGCATACACTTTTAAAAATGTGTAGATAGCATGAAACTAATAAATTTGTGTTAACTTAACAGATGAAAGCATCAGATGGTTATTCACAGTTCTGTAAGAGCTGCTGCCTGTCCTATAGTTGCCATGGTTCTTCAAGACTCTGTAGTGGTGGAAATTCCACTTTCAGCTGTTACACATGTTGGGAATGTGGTAAAATATTCTTTAAAATGGCAGTGTCTACTGGGGCCTTCAGGTGATCTCCATCTCCTTATATCTTCCCATGAGAAGATACAATAGGAAAAAGAGCTTAGAATCCTCTCCACACAGTTGTGATTTACAGTCTACAGCTGATGTGAGTAGGGCATGCTTGGTATCCATTCTAACTATATCAACTTAAAAGAAATTACAGTCATAATTGAGTAAGCTACCTGTCTTCATTGAGTACATGTTGGTCTAGTTTCCACTCTACTTGACTAGTCATATCCCTTTGTCCTGGTTTCAGCCAGGATAGAGCTGGTTTTCTTCACAGAAGCTAGTCTGAGACCATGTCTTGGATTTGGGATGAGAAACTGTTGATAACGTGCTGATGTTTTGGGTTGTTGCTGAGCAGTCAAGGACAGTCCAGCTCCTCATGCTGGGCTGCTAGCAAAAAGGCTGGGGATGCACAGGAAGCTGGGAGGGGACACGGCCAGGACAGCTGACCCAGGCTGGCCAAAGGGATATTCCATACCATACAAAGTCATGCCCAGTACATAAACGGAGTTAGCCGGGGGGTGGAAATCACTGCTCAGGGACAGGCATTGATCGCTGGGTGGTGAGCAATTGCTGTACTGGGCATCACTTGTTCTTGTACATCCCTTGGTCAGTATTATTATTATTATCATTGTTGTTTCTTTCTCTCTTTCTGTCCTATTAAACTGTTTTTATCTCAACCCATGAGGTTTTTTTTTCTAATTCTTTCCCCCGTCCCACTGGGTGAGGGGGAGTGAGCGAGCAGCTGCGTGGCGCTTAGTTGCCGGCTGGGTCTAAACCACGACACCCTTCCACACTGTGCAATTAAGAGTGTGTTTTATGACAATCGAAAGTGAGAAAACTTCACATTTCTCAAGTCACTCAGCTGCTCATCTGACTAAATTCAATGTGTGGTGCTTGAGATGGTCCATCAATGGATTCCTAACACTGATTTCAGAACTATGACAACTTCAAAGTGCAGAAGTTGTTGCATCTAGTGCAGCAGACCTCTGTGCTTACCCAAAGAAATATGCTAGTAATATAAATGTCAGAACAGCAGTGGCCAGTATGGGCTAATTGCTCGGGTTCCTTGGCAGGTTTCACAGTGCTGAACTCTGTGCTGGTAAAGCTACTCTAATATCTGCACCAGAGCAAGCTATTTTAAAACTTGGTCCACTGTACATACATAAGCTGTAATCACATCTTTGACTTCCCTGCAAAAATATTCTGTCGACAGAGATTTCAGAAGCTCTGAGAGGTTTTTCACGAAAGAAAAAAAATGCATTAGGGATAGTATTCAGTTCAAGATGTAAATGCCTAAATGGAAGTGTTTTGATAAATATATAAAAACATACTAAATTCCCACTATGATTAGTGGAGTTCTGTAGTGCACTTAGCTGTCTGAACATAGGTATTTGGTACCATTTTAGATTACATAGGTTACCCTGCTTGGTGAGGATACCTGAATCACATCTTATAGCCCTTCAGTATCTATAGGATAATCCAGGCCTTCTAGTATGCATAGGATAACCTAGTGTTTCACTTGACATCTATTTAGTCAACTGAATTGAACTCCTGATCAGCTGAATAGCTCTCTAGGATTCACTGACAGTATTAGCCACATCTCAGTCACCTGAAACAGTTCGCAACACCTACATTTACTTCTCAAAATTGACCCAAATCTCAAGTCTTTGAATCTCAGTCTATGAGATTCTATTCTTTAATTCCTAGACATCCTCAGAAAATTGCACAGTCTACTTAGTTTAGACCTTAAATATAAACACATACAAACCTGAAAATCCTTTGGACAGAAACCTGTTTTCTATTTGGAAGGTCTCTTAATTAAATGTTGACAGTACAAAATGTGATCTCTGATGAGAAGCATAAACCTACCCCATAAATGGATTCTTTAGGACACAGAATGAAAACCACAAGCATCTCAATGGAGAGAGATCTATGAAAATTGCCTTCAAGGGCTGTCACCCTTCCTAGGTATCCTCTGACTAAATCAGAATTAAAATATCTTTCCATACTGAAATGGAAAACAGACTAAATTTCAATAGAGGAGCTCTACAATTCTCATGCAAATGGATTAACTCTGCACAATGCATGATGATGACTGTAGCATCAAGTTCATGCTCATTCTGAAGAATGTCACTGATGCTTTCCAGCTACACAGGGCACTGAATCATTGTCTCTACTGACAAGCTAAAATTGTCAGCTAAAATTGTAAATCTTGCAGGAGTCTTGTAAGAACACTCAGGTCTGAGTAACAGAAAATAAAGAGAAGATATTTAATTTCTGGGACATTCAAATTCAACCTGACAAGCAAAGTTCCCAAAGTTTCCATTTCTGATCCCCATTTCTGAACCTTTCTAATCATAAAGGTTCTTGAGATACAGATATAATTGTGTTTTTTTATATTATTGTGTAGTCTTTGTTTAGTTTCGCTACTTAACTCATCTCAGAGATGATGTAACATTAAAATTCAATTATTTGTAATAATTGACATCTTAAGCTATCAGTGTTCCCCCCTCAGTGTTTGTCAGTGATGGCATTCACTTCCAGGTCCATCATATTTCCATACAGTTTAACACAGAATGTGTTCAGAACTTTCCATATACATCCAAAATACTCAGCAATGTCCTAAAACATCAGTCTCAATATCTGGTCTTACTAGATTTCTGATAACATTCAGTAATGAATCTTTCCAATCCCTCTACCTGAGCAGTTAGGCTACCATAATAGATAAATATTAGATGACTACCATTTGCATAAAAATATAGAACTAAAACATCAAGTCCCGTTAAGTTTAAGAGAAACTCTTCCATTTTTGGGTAAAAGGACATGGAGCTTTGTGAACCTAACTGAATTACTCACAACTAGACAGGAATAGTATGCACAGCTAACATTCAGCCAACTGTCCCGGATTTCTGTCTGAATCATGTGGAATAGCAGGAGTTCACAGAATTTTCTCCTCCTTTCATTAGATGGCACAAACTTGCTCTGTCTTGGTGAAAAACTGTCAGCCTCAGTAATTATGTGATCAACAGTCTGGGGTAAATAAATGTAATTTCATGGAAGACTGTGTGCAAAACAACAACAGAGACATGAAACTACAACCCAAGCTGAATGTAGGCACAGATGAAAAATTAATCTCCTAAAGCTGCAATAGTTGAGGAATTCTGTATTTATATATAGCAAGCACTTAGAACTGCATCAGAATACAGTGTTGAAAATAATAATAAAGCACTGCTGTCAGTTTAAAGTAGTCTACACACTTCTCAGGTGCCATGAGGAACATGTAGGTGTAGAGGTCACAGCTGTAGTGCCTAGTATTTCCCTATCCAAGCCCTACTGCTGGGGGTAAAATGAAATCTAAATTCTCTTCTGTTGCTTAAACCATGATTTGTTTCAATAATCATATTTGTCAGTAAATTGAAATGCTTAGAAGCAACATAGGTTGAGTTG
Source organism: Phaethon lepturus (assembly GCF_000687285.1). Taxonomy (NCBI): domain Eukaryota; kingdom Metazoa; phylum Chordata; class Aves; order Phaethontiformes; family Phaethontidae; genus Phaethon; species Phaethon lepturus. The sequence continues at coordinate 27,386 of NW_010513860.1, forward strand.
TTTATAACTGTAACAGCGGCAGCTTTCCTTTATCCATCACAGTTTGCATGCTGAATGCCAGTCATTTCATAGTCACTCATCCACATGTATCAGAAGAACTAGAAAAACGAAACAAAATTTGCAGCCGAGCGAAGGAATATCAGCTATCTCCCACAATGTTAACACCCTGAAAAGAGACTATATTGCAAAGGGATCCTCTCATGTACACAAACTTGATTTTTATCAGACAAAGATGATTTTCCTACGGAAGATAAATAATGCTTTAAATATGGTCATTATCATCACCATATATTGTGAGGAAAAGAGTAGTTTCTGCAATGAAGGAAGAGCAGAAAGTCCAAGTCTAGGATTTCTGTGCAGAATGATGCTCAAATCCACAAGAGGGAATGAAAAAATCCACTTTATTTTAGTGTGAGGATCCAGTTGAGTAGTACCCTTTTTCTTGATAACATCGTGCTTTAAAGCTCTATTGACAAGTGTCAGGTTATTGTCATGACCAGGATACAGAGTGACGAACCAACAAAACCATACCTGTCCTTGGAATTCTCACTTTCCTTTTCCCATCTTAATTTTGCTGATCTCTTGTATGATCTGACACATTTACTGCCAGATCTATGGGGAAAAGGACCATGTTTCCACATGTCTATAAAATGTCAAACTCACTTAAGACATGTCGTGGTTTAGCCCCGGCCGGCAACTAAGCACCCCACAGCTGCTTGCTCACTCCCCCACAGTGGGATGGGGGGAGAGAATCGGGAGCGTAAAAGTGAGGAAATTCATGGTTTGAGATAAAGACAGTTTAACAGGTAAAGCAAAAGCCGCGCACGCAAGCAAAGCAAAACAAGGAATTCATTCACCACTCCCCATGGGCAGGCAGGGGTTCAGCCATCTCCAGGGAAGCAGGGCTCCATCATGCGTAATGGATTCTTGGGAAGACAGACGCTATCATTCTGAACGTCCCTCCACCCCTTCCTTCTTCTTCATCCCAGTTTTATATACTGAGCATGATGTCATATGGTAGGGAATATCCCTTTCGTCAGCCTGGGTCAGCTGTCCCAGCTGTGTCCCCTCCGAACTTCCCGTGTACCCCCAGCCTGCTCACTGGCAGGCCAGCACGAGAAGCTGGACTGTCCTTGACTACTTAGCAACAACTCAAAACATCAGCACCTTATCAACAGTTTTTCATCCCAAATCCAAAACATAGCCTCATGCTACCTTCTATGAAGAAAATTAACTCTACCCTGGCTGAAACCAGGACAAGAAACTGCACAGGTAACATAAAAAATAAAAAAAAGTCACTGTGTCATGTCAGTTAGTTGAGTTGTACCTTCGAAGTTTCATGCTTTAGACAGCTGCAGCTGGAACCTAAAGCAAGCAGTGGAACAGTGGGTACCTCTGTCCGTCCACTTTCCTGCCCTCTACCAGCCTTACATTTTTACAGACAGTGCTAAAGAAGCCAAAATACATGGGAAAGGGATTTGGGAAAAGGACAAAATGTGCCCCCTTCTGCAGTGCATCCTGTTTTAAAGTTGTTTGTTGTTTTTTTAAAAAAAATAACACAACCAAGTAAACAAAACCCCAAACACCTAAAAAACAACAGAAAAAGTTTCTGCAGAGATCAGGGTTATAATTTATCTTTTATTAATCACTTCATTATGATAGCTCTACTTCTATTCTAACTTTTTTCTCTTAGTAATTTTTGTCTTCTACTTCAACATTTAACATCTCTACCTATATAAATGCTTTCCCTCAACTACATGCTGGAATTCTGGCATCCCCATCTCTCTGAGGTTTGCAGAAACTTATAGATCAGAGCTCTCCTCAGTCCAGGCCCACTCTCTATGCAACTGTATCACAATCACAACATACTGTAAAAATCCCAGAGACCAGCCTGGGAATCCACAGCGACTCCTTTACCCAGTGCCTGGACTTCTCACTGTTTCTCTGGTGAGAACCTATACAAGTTCAGAGCCTTACAAGACATCAGCAAGTCTTGCAAAATGACTCTGTTTCTTCTGAGTTTGAATTTGCAAAATTTGCCCACACAAACCTGTATTCTTATTTTTCTGTACTAAATGTTTCTGCTCTTGCCTAAACCCCACTGGTTCAGGAATTTTTTTGTATGGTTGTAACTGCACATTGCGGTTACAGGAGATAATGAGGCGAAGACATTCCAGACACCCATGAATCCCAAGACTGTAGCCCTGAGTGAAGAAATGACAGCAGCAATCATGAGAGGCACTACATCTTACATCTTAAACTCAGTGAACCCTAAGAAGGAGTTAAACATAGTTTCAGTTTACATTATTGATCTAATTTTCAACTGAAATAGGAAAACATCAGTGTGTCATTCAGAGGGAATGCTGTATGGTTACAGAGGTCCCCGCGATCATTGTAACATCAAAAAAGCCTTGTATCCCTAAAAACATAACTTTTATACACACACAAGAAGTTAGGCATGCCTGTGTCTTGAAAGGCTCAGGCCGTTCACGACAACCAAGATGAAGATAACTGATGTCCACCTCAGCGTTCCACGTTTTGCATCTTTTCCATGGCACAGAGTCAGATTACTTGTTTCTCCTGCTTTTGTAATCTGGCAAAGAGTGACTACTGGGAGAATCTATTCTGCCTGACCAATAACCAATCACTGTAACCCACTAATGTTTTTAAGAAAGCACAGGAAACAAACAAACAAATATCAGAGAAATCGGAGTAGGATTTATGTTAAGGATATGAAAAATCTCCACTAATGTTTTTAAGAAAGCACAGGAAACGAACAAACAAATATCAGAGAAATCAGAGTAGGATTTATGTTAAGGATATGAAAAATCTGCAATAAAGACACACTTTTTAACTGTGGTCAGAAAACTTATAAAATCACTGTAGGTATACATTACATGTTTTTGTCAAGTCAAATAGGCAGATTGTTTTTAAGAATTCTCAGGAAAAGTTCTAGATTTTTTTTTTTCTTAGCGTCTCTAGTTTTAAAAGGAAGATATTATGGGAAACAATTCTCTCTGGGCAATATAAGACATAGCCAAGTGCATCTTACAACCTAAAATTACTTAAGGGCACTGATATTACTGAAATCTATTTATATTTTAAAAGGTTGGGTTTATGTGAATAAACAAATAAGGTCAAACACTTTGTAATGTAAAATGAGCTTTTTACAGGTAACTTAATCCAGAGATGAAATAAGTACTGAAAGAAAGCAACTGAAGTATTTGCATAATGGTTGAAAATTAATATAATAAGCAGATTATGAAAGAGAACTGATGTAATTAAATTTAATAAATGGACATAGATAAAAAGTGTGAAGAATGGAAGGTAAACATGGTTTAGGATGAAGGAAAACAGGTCATAAAAATGTAACACAATATTGTAAAGATATTATACTGTTTCAGACTATAGGCAAAACATGGCTATTCTGAAATCAATCCTTCTCACACTAACAGGTCATGGAGGTAAATGCACGTCTAAAATTACATGTAAAGAAAGTGTACACTTTAATATATTTTTAGGCATCTAACTTAAAAGCTTAACAACTTAATATAATTTAGCTTTAAACCTAAGCTGTTATATCTAAATTAGTATAAAATAACCCTTCCGGTATACGAAACATATTGTGAATGCAAACCATACAAATACACGCTATACATACAGATTTTTGAAACAATATACATGTTAAAGTTCACTAGTCTGAAAATATATACATCTATTAATTCTACACTGATTTGTAAACAGTGTCCTTGAAGCAGTGCCATGTTTTCTAATTCTGTCCATACTAATTCTTTATACAGACTATATTATATGATCCACTACGTTAGATCACATGGTTTATCCAGAGCTGACAGATGCACGGAAGTGCATCTAGTATAACAAGCAGCTGATTTTACCTAAAAGCCAGAATTTCGTAATATGTTGTACTGGTTGTTTTGAATAGAAAGGCATGATTTCTGATTTTGGTATTATAAAACGTATTGGATATATAGTAAATATTTTCTTGACAGCAATGCAGCTCTGAATGATCTGGGATTAACATGCAGAATACATATCGTTCACAAAGAAAAGCTGGCTGGGAGTATCATGATGTAGAGCACCCTAGTACACGTTGCTTCTCCTGGAGCCTGACAATCTTCTCATGATTTTATAACAGACCAGGAATAATGTAATTCAGAATGAATATCATTAATTGTGGAGGTTTATTAAATGCTCTGAATAGTTACTAATATGTCATCTGCAAAAAAAAAAAGAAAAGCACATATATCAATTTCAGCCATATTTCCAAGAAAAAATTAATTTTTTTTTTAAGATATGGTATTATGTGCAGCATTATTGGCTTGGGAATGCGAGTGCTGCACAATTTAGTACTCATATGCATAGAAAACTTCATTCCTCCTCCTCTTCATGCTTTTTAATTTGTCTCAAACTTGTCTCAAATATACTTCTTATAAAATATTTACCTGAAATCTCTTCACAGATGTTTAAAAGGGGACAAACCATTATCATGGCCTTGCCTTGACTATGAGTATGATGCAGACAGGGTCAAGTTTTGGGACTCTGTTCAAAAGGACACTAGGAAGAGGACCTAAGTACAATGAGCCTCAGCATGTGCCACGGATTGACAACAAACAGGAAAACAGTACCTGAAACTGCTGGAAAGCTGCATCGTGACAGCATCACACAGTGATTTGATTGGCAGCTTGTGCTGAAATCTATCTATGAAAAACCCCCACACCCCCCTTGCCACCTCAGTGATTGCAGAGGTAAGTTATAATAAATGACAGAGAGTGGGGGGAAACATTTTTACATGGATGCAGAGGACCTGAGATGCAACAGTTTTGTGTTTTGCCGAGCTTCTGGCCAGAGCCCAGTGTTGACACTGGCCAGAGTCGCTTTCTCCTGAGTTCAATGGTGTCTGCTCATCACAGCAGCATGGATGGGTCTCAGTTAAGTGTATGTGTCCATGTGCAAAACATATACCTTCTTTGGTCCCCTCACTAAATCATGGTGTTCCTTTCTCCTCTCCTGTGACAAAGGGGTCCCATGTTTTCTGTCTTATCATTTATTTATTTTTTCAAATGTGAGAGAAAATAGTTATGTATATATAAAAAAATCTAAAGGAATTAAACACACAAACTGATTTACTCGAGCCCTCTTGTGCTGTACAACTAAGTTTCTACAGAACAAGAACCATTAAGAATATAATGTTCTGAGGACTTCTGGACATCCTGCAAACTGGAGACAGAAGAATCTCACTGTTCTCAGCCTGGAGAAGACAAGGCTCCAGGAAGACCTTTTTGTGGCCTTTCAATACTTAAAGGGGGCTTATAAGAAAGATGGGGACAGACTTTTTAGTAAGGCCTAAATAGGCCAAGGATATGTAGGGGGTAATGGTTTTAAACTAGAAGAGAGTAGACTTAGACTAGATCTAAGGAAGAAATTTTTCACCAGGAGGGTGGTGAAACACTGGCATGGGTTCCCAGAGAGGTGGTAGATGCCCCATCCCTGGAAACATTCCAGGTCAGGTTGGACGGGGCTCTGAGCAACCTGATCCAGTTGAAGATGTCCCTGCTCATTGCCAGGGGGTTGGACAAGATGATCTTTGAAGGTCCTTTCCAACCCAAACTATTCTAATTCTATGATTCTAGTATTCTATGATTCTGTGATTCTTTGATTCTGTGATTCTATTCTGAACCCAGCACTGTGACTTCAGTGTGATGGTACTGGGTATGCATCAAAGACACCCGAACAAGAAATACTGGCTTCCTATAAATTTCCTTTGTAACTGTGCGTACAAGAAGATTCACAGAATGACCCACTGCAGTGAAAGAAATCAAAAAGGATTTTTATAGATAGTGGTTTCTTTCCAAGCCACTTTCCTTTCATAAGGAGGTGTACAATAAGTTCTTGTACTGTATGTTTCTACTTAGACTAGATCTAAGGAAGAAATTTTTCACCAGGAGGGTGGTGAAACACTGGCATGGGTTCCCAGAGAGGTGGTAGATGCCCCATCCCTGGAAACATTCCAGGTCAGGTTGGACGGGGCTCTGAGCAACCTGATCCAGTTGAAGATGTCCCTGCTCATTGCCAGGGGGTTGGACAAGATGATCTTTGAAGGTCCTTTCCAACCCAAACTATTCTAATTCTATGATTCTAGTATTCTATGATTCTGTGATTCTTTGATTCTGTGATTCTATTCTGAACCCAGCACTGTGACTTCAGTGTGATGGTACTGGGTATGCATCAAAGACACCCGAACAAGAAATACTGGCTTCCTATAAATTTCCTTTGTAACTGTGCGTACAAGAAGATTCACAGAATGACCCACTGCAGTGAAAGAAATCAAAAAGGATTTTTATAGATAGTGGTTTCTTTCCAAGCCACTTTCATAAGGAGGTGTACAATAAGTTCTTGTACTGTATGTTTCTACTACTGGATCTCAAAGGCAAGACAAGATCTAATGTATTAATCACCCATTGTAGAGATGGGGAAATGGAGACGTGCTGAAACGACTTTTATGAATTCAGCACATCAGAAGTAGGGACTGAAAACAGAAACAAGATGGAAACAATTGATGCTTGCACTGAAAAATTATTGATATGGTCTTTTCTGAGAACCTTAGTAGGGCAGCTGAATTATTGCCTTGTATGTTTTAGAATTTCTCTGGGCAGTCCACAAATATCATTATTTCTATCATCTGGACACATTCATCTACTCTTCCTTAAGAAACATGACACATCTAACAACGTGTTCAGTCATGCCCCTACCCCAGCCACCAATACAACCCTTGAGACTCAAACCATAATTTTTTCAAATGAAACAAATAAAAAAACTGAGGACACTGTCAGACAACATGAATTTATACTTATTACTTGTGCAATACTTGTGCAATAGACTGTATTTTCTAGTTTTACCTTTTTTTAACAAAAAATACATCTTTATGGAATTCTAATTTCTCTGTGGGCTGTTAACATCTCTTGGGAAAATGTTAACCATTGTTGAAATATGTAATTTTTTTTTATTAAAAAACAAGCAAAAACCAAACTCCAAACATTTTCCCTTGGTAGTTTTTATAAAGGTTGTACATTAAAAAAAAAATTTTAAAAAAATAGCATGAGTCTAATTTTCCCAATTTAAATGTTGATTATGCATGAAAAATCAGTAAAAGTTAGTAAAATGTGTTAGAAGGAAGGATTTTTTGTCAAGAATTAATTAAATGAGTGCAAACATAAAAAATATGCAGCTAATCCATAAACAGTACTGAAAGGCAAGCGTAGCAGTAAAGTAATGCACATTAATCAAGAGTTAGTGAAAAGAATTAAGAATAGAGTGGAATTGTACTAGGTCTTATTAATGAATCTGTTGATTACAGTTCAGGGATCATGAGAAATCTTCTGAATTAGTAATGATTTACAACCTGTGCCCATTCTAAACAGCTAGAAAAAGGAATTGAGAAACATACAAACTTTATTGTGTGTGTCTTTTTAATTTGTTCTCCATATAGACTGCAGCTGAAGAGAGAACAAAAGTTATAGCACTGAACTATAAAGTAACCAAGAAATAATTAACCATTCCTAAGGTGGGTCTGATGTGTTAGCGATTTGATATCACAAAATTAAAAATAAAGAAAATGTGCTAACAGGAGGGATTTTTCCCTGACAAATATAGTGTGTAGGCTGCACTATTGAGGGACAAAGGATATGTAAATCCTTGAAGGAAATAAGTTGGTTAATATTGTTAAATTATTTAACACAGCAACAAAGCAACAACTTTCTATAACTTATGAGCAAATATTGCTATCTAAAATGAAAGAGGGTTGAGGAGAATGGAAGTAGCTAAAACAACAAACACTTTCCTTGAACCAGTCAAATGTCTGACATATTAACTTTTTCAATTACTTTAATTTTCATCTGTTCAGATCCTTTAGTTGCAGTGGACTCTGTAGCGGTATTTCCATTCCCCAGCTCTTGGCATATCATTTACAGAGAGCAAAAGCTAGGAAGATCCTGTGGGTGTCCAATAATAACTGCCTTATAAACAACTGTTTTGCAACTGAGATGCTATTATTATAAGGAAACATTGCTAGCATTTCATATTCTCCTTATCAGATAATTTTTCCCATGCCTTTTAATAATAAGCACTTTGGATTGTAAATGTCATTAAAATCCTAGGCATTTATAGCCTCAAGAGGGAAGAAAAAAAACAAAAAGAGAACATAGATAAAGCTTCTAAATATCGTGCCAGCCGCCTCATTTTTTTTGAAGGCTAGAAGGAGAGAGAAATGTTAGCATGGGCTGACACCCATATACAGCTTTGCAGCATCTAAGGGTGGTTAAAGGTAAGCACAAGAAATGAAGCTTTAAAATATGCTGTCAGGAGTCTACAGGCACCCTAACGTATCAGAAATTTGTCAGCTGTCATCAAATTTATCAGCTGGCTACTGTAACATCTTTAGACCAGCCACAAATTATGCCATTAGTACCTACTGGTAACACCCTTATGGATCCTGGTGTTTCATGGAGAAAAGATTTATAGTAACTGTTCACATATATGAAAACATGCTCAGCATTATTAATTGGTCCTGACACAAGCAGTATTTTTGCTGTATACAACGGAGCAAAAAGCCTTACTCAGTGCAAAGCTTTCATCAAATTATCTACCAGTGAAAGCTGACAAGCTGATTGAAAGTGTCAGAGGAAGGGGGAGGTGATATATAACAGCACAATTTTCATTGCACAAAGCAGTATTTTTAGCCCTTACAATTTGTACTGAAACTCATTATTCTTCTCCATTACGGGCAAAGGGGAAACTCTGTGAGTGCCCAAGTCTGTGACTTCTCTAATTTTAAATCTAGCTCAAATGACTGCTTTCCGCAGGGAGATGACTAAATGATCTACAGCTGCTCACCAGGCATTTATCTCTTGTTCACACTCAGGGAAACCTACCAAGAATTAAACTCTGAGCAGCCATTACACTGGTGGGAATATTAAAGCTGGGACTGTGGTACATTAGATGCAATGTAATGAACGATGTTGCATTGCAGTCGGTCTAGAATTGATGTCATAGGACAGATGCCTGTGTCACAGAGAGCGCTACGGCACTGTAATTCGGTACCTGCTCTAGGTTGAACGCTTCTTGACACAACATAATCACTTGCCATCTATGTGGCCTCCTCGTGAGAATCCAAACAGGCTGACTTTTTTTATCACAGC
>NW_010513860.1:36631-64950 GCF_000687285.1 Phaethon lepturus
AATTTATTGAACTGCCTGGACACACCTGTGTACAAAATGAGCTAGCAGTACTCATTATAGGCACACAAATAAGAAAGTGATACTAACAGCTATGGGGAATGTATAAAACCATTTGAGAAAACTTGTTACATGGAAGACTTTTAATTTTTTTTTTTAAAGTTAACTTAAGGTAGCCAAGTGGTAAATACAATCTGGTAAAATCAAATCATTCACTGACCTTGTTTTTGTTAGTTTCAGGTTTGTTTTGTTTATGATGATGATGAGATAATTTCTACCTATGTGTTAGAAAAAAATCAGATCAAGAAATTTCAGCCAAATCTTTTCTTGACATGATATTTCTCATTGTACCAGGCAATGAAGCACATACATGAATTCTCTACTTAACAACAAATGTCTCGTTACAACAGATGCCTTCTATTTTAAAAAAAAGAAAATTAATTCTTAATATTACTTCAAAGTAATTTAAATTAATTTCTTCTTTATTTCAAAGTCAGTTATTTGTAGTATTTGCATTAAACCCTCATTATATTAAGACTGCACTAAGACAAAGAAAGTAGTAGTTTTGACTTTGTAGCACTTTTCAAGGGATAATCCACTAAAGCCATATGGCCACAGAGGGCAGAGAAGTATCTTACCCAAAGTCACACAGGAACCAAGTTCCATACCTGACTTTCAGTTTAGTTAACTATTTGTTATGCTGTGCATGAAAAAAATACCCAGGCCTCACTTAGAAGCAAGAAACATGAGAGATCACGTCATACAGTGACAAAGGACTTCACTCTTGCACGTCTCTCTGTGTTCCTTTAGCAGGATGTGCATTTTGCTTCAAGTTCCTCACTTCCAATGCAACGTGAACTGAGATATGTTTGCTACTCAACTGCAAAACTAAAAATGTTCTTGTGTGAATTGTACCAAGGGAAAAATCAAACTTGCTACTTTCTTTCCGCTAGTACTTCTATATTTCAGGTTTCAGGTAATTCAGAAAAAACCCCAAACAACAAAAAAACCCACCTCTTGTCCTGAAAAACATCTACAGATGAAGATTAGCAGCACAAACAAAACACGTTTGGTAGTTAGTAAAAGGAAAATAAACCTAGGAACTTCTAAGTCACACTGGAAGTAAATCACAGCAAATTCCTTAGAAACCAAGAAATTTCCATTAGAAAGAAGGAATTTTTTTAGCAAGGAACAAAGCCACCTGTCATTTTTCTCCAGGGTAAGAGACTTTTAAGATTCAAAACTGTCATTGAAAACTTGCATTTGGGACTCTTCCAGTTTGTAAGTGTGAATGTAAAACCATGTGTTTCCCACTAGATGATCAGAGAGTCTACATGGAAGCTTTACCAGCCCTCATCTAGACAACTATTAAATGCTAACAGCAGTATTTGATAATTTCATAGGAAGACTGGGATTCAGATTTTTGTCTACTGGCTCTATACATAAATAGTCCATTTAGATATTAAAAAGAAAACAAAAACAAAAACAAGTAAACAAAAAAAACCCCAAAACACTGAATAACAGGGCAACAACTAGGGATGCGTAATCTATCTCAGAAAGGTAGAATTGAAGGTCCCTGCATAGGTAGTCGGTGGACACCTAGAGGCTGCAGTCCACATGACGGGGCCAGCAACACCTCAGGAATGAGAATACTAAATTTATAGTCTTGCAAGCCAGGTAATCACCATGTTTCGTTGCTACCCAAAAATATCTCTGAATCATGAAATGGAAATTTGGTTTAGGCTACTGTGCAGCTCCATGAAGCAGCTAGTGGAAAAACACAAACTTCCCCTTTGGCATTCTCTTTCTTTTCTCAGTTGTCCTGGTTTCAGCCAGGGTAGAGCTAATTTCCTTCATAGAAGCTAGCGTGAGGCTATGTTTTGGATTTGGGATGAGAAAATGTTAAGGTGCTGATGTTTTGAGTTGTTGCTAAGTAGTCAAGGACAGTCCAGCTTCTCGTGCTGGCCTGCCAGCAAGAAGGCTGGGGGTGCACAGGAAGTTCGGAGAGGACACAGCCAGGACAGCTGACCCAGGCTGGCCAAAGAGATATTCCATACCATATAACGTCATGCTCAGTATATAAAGCTGGGATGAGGAAGAAGGAAGGTGTGGAGGGATGTTGGGAGTGATGGCGTCTGTCTTCCCAAGAAACCATTACGCGTGACAGAGCCCTGCTTCCCTGGAGATGGCTGAACACCTGCCTGCCCATGGGGAGTAGTGAATGAATTCTTTGTCTTGCTTTGCTTGCGTGTGCGGCTTTTGCTTTACTTATTAAACTGTCTTTATCTCAAACCATGAGTTTCCTCACTTTTACCCTTCCGATTCTCTACCCCGTCCCACCATGGGGGAGTGAGTGAGCGGCTGCGTGGGGCTAAACCACGACATCAGTCCATTGGCAACATTAAATTCAAAAGAGCTTTGCAAGACCTGCAACCTCAGCAGCCAGTCCACGCCCTTAAAATAACTCTGGCCTGAATCATTGAGGAGTGTGGCTGGAGTAATGGGATGTTGGTTGCATCTATACCAGTTCTATGCTCATCCTTAAAACATGCTCAGCTGTCCACATAATGTGGAGATGAAATCCTGAAAGTTATTTAGAAATTCGTGGACATTTCATATATACAAGTTCTCTAACAGCAGTCTGAGGTCAGTTGAGCTGTGCAACTGGAGTTAAGTACTATGGCATTACATTAAACATTTGGCTGAAAGATCAGCTTGCTGCATTCTAATGGATGGACTTGGATGTAACATGAGAAGAAAAGAAGACTCCAGAATAGTGAAGTTCAACATTTTTACAAAATCTACAGCCCAATATTATTCATGAGGTAGCACATCTGCTCAAAACATTGTCATTATGAAGAACGTATCATTTTGTAATTTATTTACAAAATTGCCTCTTGAAAATTCTGAGGCAAGCAGGTATCCTTGTCTTGCTAGGATACCAGCATGCACAGATGGAGAAGCAATACATCAGTTCCCCTCTTATCTACTTCATTTTGTGTTTTCAAGTGTTTTTACCACCAAAAAGATTTTCAGAATGTTGAAAAACACTGTCCACACTCAGATTTGTCTTTCTTATTCTATAGCATACAATATTGTCCTACTCCTGCCTGAAACTTCATGCAAGTTATGCTTGCCATTTCATTAAGGTTGCTATAAAAAACAAGAAAAAGGAGACAGGATAGGTATACTCCAAAAACAGATGGCAAAATTATCTCGTAAATTCTGTGCCCAGTGGTGCGCGATTGTTCAAAAGTTCGTAAGAAAATTATTTCCTTGGTGGAAGGAAAGAGGTCAGGATCTGAAAGTCAGCGGGATACCTAATCAAGAAAAAGAACAAAATCACTAGTAATAAAGTTTCTGCAGGTCAAGTGTTTCTTTCGGCTTCTATGAAAGCTGACTATTCTCAAAATAGACATTAAATTACATCTTTACAATTCTATTATCTTCAGTATGGTAGCATCTGAGGGTGTAATTTGAAGAGAAATCAGTTTGATAAAGGACACTGCAAATAAAACTGTGTTCTGATGACTATATACAAAATAAAACAATCGAATTCAATTTTAGATTCATGTTGATTGTAAAGCATCAGAGGAAAATTTGGTAAAAATATGCCAGTAAAGCATGTAGGAGCATATAAACAAGTAAACATAAAAGCAAGTTCAATGACTTTTTTTCAATATAGTCTTTTCAGGACTGAACTACATATTGAGGGAAAAGAAGGGCTTTTTATTTTCCTTCTGTTGTTTGTCCTTTGCCACGAGTACTGGTCAAAGATTGCTCAAAGACATTGTTACTCATCAGTGGCAGACTAGACTCTAATATTAAAGGACAGTCTTCCAAACAAGAGCTGTAAGGTACAGGAAGATATTCACACATGGGGTTACAATATGTGATGTTTTTTCATCAGCAGCATAGTTTAACAATAATAGAAGTGTGACGAAGAAAGAAGCCTAGTCTAGAAAAGGAGGACTGAAAAATCAAAAGCAGGGAATTCTAAATGTCATGTTATAATTTCATGTACCTGTAGATGTAGCTGAGCATGAAGAAAGAAAGAATTAGTAGAAAACCAAAAAACTAAACCACAGCTAAGTTAGGAGAAGGAGATATGTGAAAACTAAAGATTGCTGCCTTAGAAATACAGACAAGATTTCTCCTCATTAATATAAAAAGAAAATGAGGCCAGTGACAGGAGAAAAACAAAAAGTAAGAAAATAAGAAAATGAGTAAGAAAAATAATATTACATGTCTGGAACAAGAAGGAAGGTAGTTCAAAATATTAATAACACAATGGTAAAGAGCATCAAAGACAAACTTTCTAGGGCAAGTGGTAATTCAGCAGCATTTGTTCTCTATCTTGAAATTTACTCTGGCAGAAATTGCTACATATTCTTTAAGTAAACTTTCTGCTATATCTAGATTCATTGAAAAGCAATCAGTATATTGGTTTTGCTATCTCTGCCTCAGCAGGGTTTTCTGTTAAGATGTTCTCAATGAACTCTCAATGAGAATGAAAACTTTAGAAATTGTAAAAAATAAATTAATGTTAACACGTGATTTTTTTCCCCAATTTTTCCTGTTTACCATGGGTATTTTTAGGGTCTTGTTTGACAATATTATTCTAAAAATCTTCCAGTTCCATAAAAAGTCCAAGGACTATTTCAGCTATCACACAAATTTATTATTTTCCTTGTTGAATTAAAGCTATACAATCAAGTGAAATCACTGTTTCTCAGTACAGTTTTGCTTATTCTGTCCAAGATAAGATTTTTTTTTAATATATATAAATATATATAATCATTCTAGTACATGGATAAAGTTACTGGGTATGTTCAAAATTCCAGGTTGAACAAAATAACCATAAGATAGTCCTTGAGCATAAATATATCTCCCCATAAAATGTGAAATATCAAAAAATTATTCCATTTCAGTTAATCTTCTTCCAGTACAGTTTAGAATCTTTTCCTATCCTGGTTAAAAATTATTCCATGTACTCTTCAGCTCTATGTCAATTCATTAATGATATACTACATATTCAACAGACAGAATTAAAAAAAAATCAACTCCCTAAAATACAGATTCCATTCAACAAAGGAATTCCACTTGTGAAAGAGGAAAACACAAGGAATCCAGAACTGATGACTATTTAGGTATTGCAAGCATTTTCATGCTTTTGAGAACTACCTTGTCATAAATCGTGTAAAGGTAACCTCTGACTTGAAGCATTATAGGCAAAGCGCAATGCTTTTTGAAAAGGCTTTTCAACACATTAGGCCTTAAGAACAATTCTTCAAAGTAAAAACCTCTTGCCTTTCTGAACTGGCTCAGACCTCAGACTTGATCCTTCATTACACTGGGGCAATAATAATGTTTGGGACTAACAATCTGAAGTAAACCACTCTTGGCAGTGAGCTCAGCCTCCGTTTTGATGCATGTATGACAAATTATAAAATATCTACTTCTTGATATGTCCTAAATCTAAAAATATGCATGATAACAGCATATTAAAAAAAGGAAAAAAAAAAAGAATTTTTTTAGAGAAAATAATTCACCTTTAAAGAGAAGGGCATTATTGAAATTCTGCCCTGGCTATCCTAGTGCCAGTCAAGCTTCAAACCACCAGTAAGTACCTGAGGACACAGTATCTTCCCCAGCAGTCTGAAGGGAAGGATTCTTCATGCAGACCAGAGGTGGAGCAGGATGTTCTAACAGTACTCTATGTTTAACAGACTTTCTTGACCTCTCCAAATTAAAAACAGAAAAGATAAAACTATAGCAAGCAAATCAACTGGAAAAAAAACAACAGAAAACACCCTTTAACTACTTATCAGGTGAATAAGTTTTCAGTAAGAGTTGGAGGAGATAATACTTTTAAGCAACGTAGCAGAACTTTTAAGAGTACTAAGATCCTGGAGAGGTTTGAATAGCAGCAATGATTTAGTAACAATAGGCTGGATTTCAAAAGGAAATATAAATGTACTCAGAGTATAGAAAATTAATTAGCATGCTGTAAAATGGCTATTTGATAAATTACTAATGATAAAGAACTTCAAAGTTATAATTTTTATAGATCTTCTTGATTTCTCTTACATTGAATGTACATAATTTATGCTCAGATTTCATTGGTAATTATTTGATGTCTGTCTTATGCAGCAATACCATAAAGGATTCACAAATCTTGACAGCTCTGGTACTTTTCAACTTCCAACTTTTCTGAAGAAATTAAGAGTTTAGCATTTAATTTTCCACTTCCCCTTATAAAGTGAAACAGTTTTTACAGTATGTTCCATAGTGGATGTATTTTAAAATAGCTGTCTCAAAATCCCTGAAAGAATTAAGGATTTCTGCTCCTATTTGGAAAACGTTCTTTGCTATTACACATAAACATTTTGACAAAAAACACTTAGATGGAGATTCAGAAATTGAGATTATATGGAAACGATATGCAGACAACATACAACCAGTTTTGTGATTGGAGGACGGATATGCCGTTTGCGGGTGGATGAGCAGGACACCTGACCTGAGCTGAAGCACAGCACTGGTTAAGTTGTGGGCCGGTCTGGCTTCTGAACTGCCTTAGCCACCTTTGCAGGTTGGTGCTGAGACCTGCCTAACCTCCTCTGGCTAGCGGCAGCTACAGCTGGGAACTTGAATGTGTTTAGTCTGAAACCAGATAACACATCGCTGAGTGGCACTGAAACCCTATCAAAGGATTAGGATCTCTAGCATGACTGTAGAAAGGCTAATATATATAAGATCAACCTGGATCTTTTCAACTAAATTTTTTTACTGAATTTTTTATTGTTCAATATTTTACATAATCCTTTTTATCCCACTGCTCATAATTCAATGGCAACAGCAACAGTAAGGCCTACAATGAGCACTAAATGTCTCTCAACTCAAGAGATAGCAACAATGACACTCTGGTTTTCATGTACCCCTTTTCAAGTTTTGAAGATCAGGGATTGTCTCTATAGCCTTTCCTGATGTCAATGAATGCTTTTGCACTGGAAGACTGACCCCTCCCATACCATCTCTCGTACTAGCAAAACACAGCCTCGGCAAATATGCACCGGGATTGTGAAGGGCAATGAATGCCAAAACTTTGCTTTTAAGGATTTCTTCACAGTTAAGTAATCTTGCAAGCAAGATGAAGACAAGAAGTGAATAAGCATTACCGATAAACACTATTTACAGACAAAATAGAATAGAAGGTTTAAAAAATGCACCCAATTAAATATGAAGATCTTCCTTGGATGTTTCTATATGTTTATCTCTAATTAAGCTGAAATAATACTTTTAAGATTCAGGTGAGAGAAGGGGTAAGTAAAGGATTCCAACACATGCAAAGACCTTTTTTCCATCTTGTGCCAGCCCACTCTTCCAGTGTGACATTCTGGTTTATGAAAGCTTTTTTCTTCTGTATTTATGCAGTAACATTACTATGAGTTTCAGCAAGGGATAAGATTACATCTTTTCCTCTCTTCCTTTTCATGAGAGTTTTGATTAGGATTTTGGCTTCACATTTACTTAATACATGCCTCATTTCAGCATGTTTCCTCCCTTCTGAAATACAGCATATTTAAATTTTTTCAAAATAAGTTTTCCAGTTACCTTAGGAGAAAGAATCTTTTGCGTGTGTGTATGAATCTCAGAAAGATAACACATGAAACCAGAGAGGTTAATATTCAGAAATGCATGTTAAGTTGCAAGAGACAACCACCTATTTCTGCGTAAGCATAGTTTTACATGATCCTGCCGGATTTGGGACACTGCCTTGGCTTCAGTATATCTTGTAATGAAACTTCAAATTACTCAAAGACAAGTTGGAGGTAGAATACAGCGATCACAGTACCATGCCCATAGCTGTAGACTATTAAATCCCTCCAGATTCAGTGCAAGTGACTCAGGTGACAGCACATTAAAGCAAGAGCAAGCGATACAAGGTAATACAACCTCAGTACCATGAAATATCAAACCTAAAACTGCTGTAAATTTTGGTGTCATTTTGATGAAGCCAGGAGGAGTTAACTCTTCAGTAAGAGACAGAGAGGCAGCCATTCTGTTTTACAGAGAATTCAGTGTTTGTCTCATTTGCCAGAACAGTACAGAAGGATCCAAACCAGCACAATTTTCTATTTCATCAGACTGTAGTGATTTCACTGCAATTTTCTGGCAAACAAATATATAGATACAGGCCTCTGGGAGCTCATACAGTTAGTCTTAGTCTAGAGAGGATTTGCTCCAGTCCTGTTCCCAACACAGGTAGTTGCTGTTGACTGAAGAGGATTCGGTGCCAGCCATTTGTTGTACTCAAGACTTTATGTCTATGGTTAGTTTTTGTTATGCATCAAGATACATGTTTCATATATCAGGTTTGTACCGAACTATTCTTTAAAATTTATTTTGTTGCTTAGATCCCCTTTATTAACTTTCTAGGTTCTCTCAAAGGACCGGATTCACAGAAGGATGTAACCATCTAACCATTTGACATTCTACTGCTTAATGTTTATCCTTCTGGTTCCTGGCACAGAACCCCAAGTCTCTTTGCAGGTAAATACTTTATGAATGCCCCAAGTCAACTAGCTGAAAAATCACAGTTGCTGTTGATGAGGATCAGTGCAAAGTTCATCCCTGTCTAAATGTTGTCTAAATCATGAAGCACTGGTCCGAGTCTGAACACTAGAAAGCCATTTTAATCCATTCTTGCATTCAGCATTGTTACCCGGGTATTTTTAATAGATTAAAACATCAGTATTTTAACCTGTAGAGAAAAATAGTTCTTGGTAACACAAATTCAAAACACAATTTGTAGTAACTGACAGGAAAATGTGCTGGTTTTAAAACCCTTCAACCCACTGAGATCATATATGGAAGAACTATTTGCTTACTCCCTACTTAATATTGTTTCAAATGATATAATAATAAAACACAAGAGAGTTATAAGGCCTCGTGAGATCACAGAAGCAGTTACCTGCATACGGCTGTACTGATGGGGCTTTTACCAGTACTACCTATTTGAAGAAATCCCAGTTTGCCAGCCATCTCCCTTAAAACTATATTTATAACTTTTCTTCTAAACTATATTTATAACTTTTTATTCATATCATCAGCTACTTTGTAGCATGTCTTCTTTGCCCTTACTGCAGATTCAAATTGGAAACACAAGTTTCTGTTGCAGTTTTAGATGTAGCTTCTGTAGATCCAGTTTTGTTCCATTACCTACCCCCTGCCCCTTAAGAGTATGGCTGATAAAACAGCTAATCAGAAATTGTTGATGAAAAGGCTGATACAGCAGCTAGGTTGCTTTTTGTGGCTACCTAAAATGATTTTGCAGCTGTAGTAGACTGGAGAAGCTATAGCCATTCAGAGGCCAGTAGACTGTAGGAACTAGCAATGACAAAATCTATATTCTGAATATGGTGCTATTTCTCATATAAACAGCTATCAGGATCATATCGTTAAAACAGAAAGCCTTTGGTAGATAAAAGTTGCCATTAACTATATTTTCAGAATTTCCAAATAACAGAATCTATTGTAGAGAGTTTAAAAGGGTGTTTTGTTGGTTTTTTTTACGCTACGAGTGTGCATTAGGGAGTCTAAAAATGGCCAACATATTTATTAATAACCACCACATTGAGAGTTCTTTCCTCTCCTAAAACAAAGAAGAAAACACATTCTATTGTCACAAGAAGCTATAAAACTGTCTATAAGCCAAGCATCACAAAAAACAAAAGTTATGTACATTGCTTATAGCTCTATCTTTACTTTTTACTGTGATTGACTGCTAATCTCTTTTACTAACACATCCTTTTAAAACATTCCTATTGATCAAACTTTGCCTTCTCTTTACCTCTTCTAATGACATGTCAGACATCTTTTCTTTCAATTCCTCTCTAATCATCATTGTCTCCTGGCTCTCTCTCATCACACTTAGGAAATTTTCCCCCATGTGCTTCTTACATGTTAAATAGATTGACATTCTAAGGTGTTTATACAGTGAATGGTGTCGCTTTACCAGTATTAAATGCTTTACTGGATCTAGTCCTTGAACAGTCAAAGGTCCATGTTTGCACTTAGGTTCATTCCGCAAAGCTCATGCGAGGTCAGGCAGCAAAATATGTTCAGAAAACTTTGTTAAGAGGGAATTGGTAGGATGATCAGAATATACAGGTAATTTTGATTTACTGCTGTTGAAGGTGGACTCTATCTGCCAGACCCCTTCCTGAAGAAAGGAGTCACAGTCTTTCTTAATGTTTTCTTTTTAAGAAGGGCAGTGCCAGTGGTACTGTAGCTGCTACTTACTTTTCATGTATTTGCCACAGTCTTTCTTAATGTACTCGGCAGTACTTTTCTTTTTAAGAAGGGCAGTGCCAGTGGTACTGTAGCTGCTACTTACTTTTCATGTATTTGCTTAGAGTTTATGAAAGCAGATTTCCATCTTTGTGAACTGAGAATAACTTCAGAAGCTTGAAGCTCTCACCCAGAACCAGAAACAGAGTAGCCAACATTAGTGAGGAACCAAATCTTACTGGTGTGTGATAAGCTGTGAACACAAAACTGACAGTACCCAAGAGAGCAGTGGAAGAGGAGTTGTTACTTTTCTGCAGTGTGATGAGGACTAGCCACGTGCCGCAGCAGTGGTCAGTGCTCCCAGGTCCCTGGTACAAAAAGGTATCTATTATAGGCTTTTGATCAATCTGGAAAAGAGCAGTAATAAAAAGCGGGCCAATCTGAAAGGAATACTTCTAAGGATGATCAGACTGGTTCAAGACCAGAGCACATAAAAAAACACAACACAGCTGTGATTTATTATGTTCCTGCTATCTTCTAGAGGCTAGATATTGTTCAATGCCAGGTGTTGTTTCCCTCTTTTTAAAAGAAGCTATAAATGCTACCATTCCCTTCCCCAGCTTCCCAATGTCTCCCTTGTGTTTTGGTTTGGATCTTTTCTTTTGGAACTTTCATTTGGGAGGTGGGGGAGGAGGCACAAACATTTTTTCCGGTTTTGTCTTTCAGAGCAAGAAGTCAGTTGCCCTAATTGCAATTTATTATCCTGTATAAAGGCTGTTTTTATTTACAACTGTACATATAAATACCTGCTTCAACAATGACTCTGCCTTTCTTTGTATTCTGAGAGCTTAGATTTAAATCCCAATCGTTCTAGGACATTGTTTTCTCCAAGTAAAGAACTCATGCCTCTCCTACCTCTAATGCAGACCTGGCAATGATGAAGACAGTTGTTGAAAATAAGTCTGATCATGAGAGCAAAGGATCAGAAGTCTAGGCTAAGAAGAGCCTGATCCTGACAAAGAGTGGCTGATAAACTACATAATGCTGCCCTTCATGAAAAAGATTAATTTGTGTACACGTGCACACATACAGTTTACCTAGATTTATAATAGCAACAATGCTTAAGGAGAAATTTCGCCATAAACAGGGAGATAGCCAGCATAAAACAGTTGCTAAACTTACTCCTACAGTGAATAATAATTTATATAGTGCAGTAAAAGTCACCCTGACAAAAGAATAAACATGCACTTCCACTTTATTCTGTTTTTAAGATCTCATGTCCACTGTGACTTTTAAACCTTCCAGCTAAAAGCTGAAATAACTCCCTCGAACCACAGAGCTACATTTCCCCCTTCCCCCTTCAGTTCTAGCAGGTCACAATGGCTTAAGTTTCTGAGCTGATGCTTATTACACCAAGTGAACTGGAAATAATGTAGAAGGGTTTTGCAATATTAACTTACAGGGCAATAAAATGGTAAATGAAAGTCAATGTAGGTAAGTGTGAAGTGATGTTAGACACTAAGAATATAAAGACAAGGAAACAGAAAAGATCTCATTAGGTTCATATACTGGTGATGTCCCCATACTATGAATACTGAGTGGTCTAGTCCTCCATTTAGTCGACTGTTAGTGTAGAACTGAAAAAATAACAAAGAAGGACGATTGCCTTCTTACTAAACAGAGTAGGAAGAATGGAAGAATAGTATGAGAAAGGTCTAGAAACCTATGGGTGACATGAGAAAGGTTAATGAGGCATTCATCATTTTCCAACAGAGAAAACAGAGGGGTTATCTTGGTTGATTAAGGCAAACTAACAGCAAATGCAGTAGTTTCTTATCATTTCCCCAATTTTTAATTTTTTAAGTCAATGTGTTCTGCTCTCCTAGGATTTATCATAGTAAATATTAAAAATTGTCTTTGGGAAGATGAAAAACAAACGTTAAGTTCAGTGTTGAATCAAAGTGATTCAGCAGTGCTTTATGATTAATTAATTGCCCTGAGCCCATAGAAAGGGTATATTTACTTAAAAAAAAAAAAGCATTTGCAACTGCTATCTTGAAACCTAAGGTTTATTAAATGCCTTTGAACAATGGTACAGAGAAAAAAACCAAAAAACCAAACCAACCACGTTTCCTCACTTGTGCAATTAAGAATTTGCAGTCAGTGGTCTTTCTTTGAAAGCAATATTGCACTGGTATTTCAGTAATTTCTTTGAAATAGTACATGTGTACTTTGCGAGCTGAAGCAATACTGTCATATAACCACCATTGCACTGAGAAGTCACGGTTCCAAGGACTGGGGGAGACAAACACTGCAAAAGTACTTGGAATCTGCACAGCGATGGACAGAGTCCTGCACATTAGGTACATATCTGAAAAGTTTACCTCCAGGTCTGCAGGTTTAGCATATGCCCAGACGAGCATCCTTTCCTGGGCATCCTCTCTGGTGCATAAGCTTTGCCACAATAGCCATGCAGTTTTCATCAGGACCTGCTCAAACTCCCTATAGGTTGTTCCAGTTAATGCTATTAGCATTAACTAGAACATGCTTTGGTCACAGACAGGTGCTGCACACTGACTTTGTGCATGCATTTTATTGGGTTCCCTAATGTAAGCCACAGGATACAACCATAGGTAGGAAAAGGGGGAAAGAAGAGGTGATTTGCATGCCACTGGTATTTCCTTCCCATGAGAACCCACCATAATGATGCTATCAGGATTTACAGGGTCATGGCCGTGAGAGTGACAGCACAAGAACAAGGGAAACATACCACCATCGCAACTGTGCACACAGCTGGCTCATTCTCAGCTTGCTGCCCCCCAGGTTCTTCTCAACAGAGCTGCTGCTCCCAAGCCAGCCCCATTTTTCCTGTTACAGGCTCTAACAATAATTTAATTCCGCTGTTCCTACCTCACACACACCAGCACATTAAGACCCTTGGCAGCACTACTCCCTCACGATGACTCTGGCTACCTCTCTGTGAAACACAGCCAGTCTCATTTACACAGCCCTGGCTCCCTCTGTAATTTCACACCACTTCTAGCGAAATCCCCTCAACTTCAAGTCTTAATTTCAAATTACTTTTACGGTTATAAGTTTACCTCTCACAACATTATACCCGTTTCAAAGAGGAAAGATTTCCAGAAATCTCACTTCTTCTGAAACGTTCCGGGATATGTAAGAACTCGATCCTGGAATTCAAACAGGGTGCAGACTGACTGTTTCCACTATTTATTGCATGAAAGTATTGTGTCTTGAGCTGTAACCACAGATGTTAAAACCATGTTTTCCACTACACGTAATACTCTCACCTCACTTACAAAATCAGCAAAGCTTAGCAGCCTGTTTTTATATAGATTATGCCAGACTTGTGCATCATATCGCACAGATAGTTAGACAACTTACCGTCTGAGACGGGTGCCTCATTAGTTGACTAGTTAAATCCTGAATAAATATTCTATACTTACAGTCAGAATAATGGCCTCCTCTCTGTCACAGGAGAGGGGCATAAGAAATTTTAACAATTTGTGTACATCATCTCAGCTTCTACTGTGTATCTTTGCAACCTGAAAATTGTTTTTTGGGTTCAGCTTCATTATGACACACCTTCCTCCATGAACACTCTTCTTTATTGTAGGAAGTGTAAGCTGAGGGCAACAGGGAAATACAGAATATTCAGGGCAGTATGTGCCATGACATCCACTGCTTGCATGGAAACATGTTTAACTTTCCAGAACGAATCAAAGGTGCAAATCCCTCAAATTTCCCTGCTCAGCTAACCTCTTTCTATGCCTAAGCAATAGCATGGCTGTTTTCCAATACTTCAAGCTTTAAAATATGTTTAAAAAAAATATGGTAGAATGTACTCTGAGAAAAAGAATGGTGAACTGAAATCTATCACTCAGATTAACAGAGTTGCTACATACCTTATATGAAGTAGCTTTTTTAAAGTTTGAAAACTTCTCCTAAATACATTTCAACTTGTATTCCTTTGTTAATACTGTTGGAAATAAATAAAACCACTTTTTTTAAAAACCTACGCAATTACTAAAATACAGACTGGCTCAGTTTTCAGAAGTTTGAATCTATGAAGCATTCTTACATGCACATACTAGCAAGTTTACTTACATTTGAAAATACGTTTCACATCACATGCCATAAATTATCACATATGTTGATGCCCGTTTACATTATAAAGATACTGAGACCTACTAGAGCAGAGAATATGCCTTATATAGATTAAAAGTATAGCAAGAACTAACTTTGCTTCAGTATTCCTTTTCTAAGTCATTCTGCTATTGTGAAAGGGGAGAAAGAAGATTTCTGCTTGCAATTGCAATTTCTGCTTTAAGCAAGCAGCAAGTGACAGGGTTCAGAGAATGTGATATTACAGCTGTAAGAAGGGAAGTTTGTTTCCTTCTTCACTTGTAAAAAATAATTAGGTAAAAATGAAGTCAGCATATATTAAAGTTTTTTGTGTTCTTTGGCTTCTATTGAAAAGTAGATGCTACCTGCAAATTAGGTCAAGTTAAAAAGTCACAAAGAACAAAAAAACACCTTGCAAATTCAAGTTCTTTTTTATTGAATTTTACTGTGTTTGTCAAACAATATAATTTACTGTCAGCTGAGACAGACATCTGAGTTCTTTCTCATTCATATACCATGTTTCAGCCAGTGATTTTGAAACATGAATAACTAAACATCCGTAGAAGTATGTAAACAACTGAGATGCAAAACAAGAAAAATAAAGCTTCTATCACTGGTCAGCGTAAAATAGGTATTGACGACTGGTAGGCTGACTACTTTCAAGCAATCCTATTGTCTCTATTCAATTGAACATTACACAAGTAGCATTCTCAAAATATGATTTAAAAATTAATTGAATTGTTAACAGCTCTATTCAGGTGCAGTTACTATGCTTTTTTCAATCTGCATGCATATGAGTGGATTTTTTGAATGTCTGGATGTTTGCACAAATGACAGTGTATTCTTTAAACACTCATATACCAGTACAAACAGAATCTGACTACTTATACAAATATTCTCTGATCAAGTTCTACTATTATATCCACTGACTTTCCATAAAGTTAATGGATATTAACAAAGCAAAATACGAATGTACTTTCTGCTGAAGCTCAAGGTTAAAGGATAGATATCAATATTTCATAGCTCTGAAATTAACTGCTGTGCCTCTTACAACAATCTCAATATGTGGCAGGGCTTTTTCTTTAAAAAAAAAAAAGTTCTGACAATAACATTTTAATCTTGGGGGAGAATAGTTTTGTTTGGCATTTTACAAACAGTTACATTTCAAAGCATTATCGCACAGAGAAAAGGATGGCATTCACTCACATCCTGGTGCTAAAATATATTTCAAAGCAAAAGCAAATTCAGATGACTCCTGAAGGAGGATCACTTGTTTATTTGCAACAGGAACATCACTTCATCAGTATCAGAAATTATGGGATTTTAAGACACACCATACTGTGAATAAATTGATTAACTTTTGATCAAACAGTTGTCGCAGAAGACAAAGAGATTCAGTTTAAAAAACAAACAAAAAAAGAGAGTCTCTCTGAAGGGATAGAAACACGGAGTAAATCAGTGAGAAAGGAGAGTCTAAGAAGCCAAGACTACCTTCTCCTCCCCTGTCACTTTGCCCCCACCGTATCTGTCCCCCAAACCAACACACTCACTAGTTCTCATTAATAAGTTTGTGAGCTGATAAAGCATTCACTACTTCACACTGACTTCAGGAATGCATACCCCTGAAGACATATTTTTGAGAAAATATATTGGTTAAACATATATTGTTGTTAAGTCAAAACACTGTAATTTCTCATACTTCTAACTTTGTAAGATCCCCAAAGTTCTAGGTCCTGTGTTTTGCAGTTTTTTCCTCAGTGATTGCTTACATGAATAGCTCTTTTCATTTAAGTCGGTGAACATTTATCCTATTTCCCCGACACTCACTTTCTCTCCCTTCCCTCTCCACCTCCAAAAGAGTCTAACTGAAGTTTATTGTGCTCAAGGACAGACTCTTTGAAATGTAGAGATTAACTTCGTGATGACAGAGGCTTTATCTTTTTTGTTTGTTCACAGTTTACATTTAGAAGGATGACTCTCATCAGCAAAGAGGAAATACCCATGTGCTTTTGCTGGCCTACTGCACTACTGGTGAGCAGAACACTGCAGGCTGAGAAAGGAGGAGAATGGTCCTTCCTCACAAGCAAACCAACTCCATTGGGATAAACAGAGCGAGAGATACTGCAAGCAATGAGTCTGTAACATTAACAGAAAATGAGAGGTATCTGAGAAAAGCAGGGAGCAGGGACATAGCTGTACGTTAGTGGTGACAGTAAGGTTTTTCCCAAGGGACACAGTATAGACTACACAGACGTTTTTGCTGTCAACCACAGCCTCTAAGTTTTAAACTACATAAGCCTTGGAGGATGTAAAAATTCATCATCCTTACATAATTATAAAACTTAGTTCCAGAGACTCTGATATTATAAGACCAAGCATTATACAACGATGCTTTCAAGTAGCCTGTCCTTTGTTTCTCCAGCCATAATTCTACTTCACCTAAAAAGATAACAAAGTTCTACATCAGGGTTTTAAATCAACAGCATCTCTAAGTTTACTGTGTCCTGATTTTGCCTCATAGCATGATGGAAGTCTCTTTTCCCCAGCCTAGAAAAAAAAGCACTGTCCACCTTCTCTCCTACATAGGGACTCTGTCCCCATCCTCAGCCTTTTGCTCACCCTCTACTTAATACCAGCAGAACAGTACTCGTTCTCTCTCCTGGCAAATAGTAGGCATGCTAATAGATTCTCCCCAGAAATATGTCATGGAATAAATGCTCTATTTACATTTGCCGAGAAGACCGTACTCTACTTATTGTTCCAAGCAGACATTACATTTTAAAAAAAATTCCGAGAAAGGGACTAAAAAGTTCTATAAATAGATTGTACAACCTCATAAATAATATTGTTCCATGAATGTACAAGTCTGTACAAGTTCACGCATTTAGCATTGGTTCTATTAGGTAAAAGTTAATCTGTCCATGATCATAGACAAAAGGAAAAATTAACACACAGTTATATAAAAAAAAAAAAAAGGCATAATATACCACAAGAGCCATGCTGTCCAAAAGGTCTGATTAGGACCTCCTACTTTGTCTTTCCCTCTTCCATGAGTCTTTGCTCTCCTGCCATTTTCCATGGTTATTGCAACTCAGGAGAATTCCCAACTCAGCACTCCACTACAAGCCTCTGCTTCCCTGTCCCCATCCCATCCCTCATTCATCTATTCTCTGTCTTTCAGTCCCTGCATCTTCTTTTATAACAAAGCCAGCTCTTGTTTCTTCACTTTGTTCCATGATGCAGCTTTCTTCTCTTCTCCACCTAGACTCCTGTTTAAACTCAGTTCCCCTCTTTGCATTTTCCACCTTCTCTCTACTATTCCCTGCTGAAGCCTGTAAAGGCTGCATGGACATACAGCAGGAAAGATCACATAACGGTTTTAGAGTTTTTTTGAAGTAGCAGTTTCCATGTTAGAACCATGTTTTCTGGAGCAGGGCAAGAGCTATTGCTGAAGGCTTTCTTGGGTTTATGGAGGCGTCTTCATGTTTTATGCTAAGACACTGTTAGTTTTCCCACATAGTTCTAGTTTACCTGTAAATATTTTTTTCCAAACAAAAGACATCCTTATTAAAAAAAAAGTTATTAGGAGTCCAAGCATTCATGAAACAATAAAGATATGAGAAATACAGAACAAAGCTGTATTGTATACCAACACAGAGGTCTTAAGAAGCTTGCAATGATCCCTAGCATAAAAAGGAGAATTTCTTCTTTAAATGTAAGTCTATATAGCAGGTATTCCATGCTCATAAAAGTGCCACATTTTCAAAGCTTAGATCAACATTTCTACATTGAGCGAAATAACTTATTTTTACTTAAAGTGTTATTTCAATGTAACAATGAATTTAGGCAAATTCAGGTTAATCTGTACCTTTCTGATTGATAGAGAACAAACTTCAATGGTGCCTCAAGAAATATGGCATAGTGATGAACAAGATGATTAGGGTTTACTACAGTTTACCCCAGCATACACAAAACCAATATGACAAACTACTGATACCTTTCCTCAACCCAAGAGAATTTGTAATCATGTTTTGCTACTGTGTGGGCCTAGAACTACTGGTATTCTGAGCATTTTTGCATTCATACCTATTTGGGGTGTGTGGGGGTTGTGAAACAAATTCATAATTCCACTGATATTTTGGTTTCAATTGCCCATGCATTCAGTTAGTTAGAATCCTGGCATTTTAGGTATTTTACAGCCTGAAAGTACTGAAATCTATGTCTTCTGCGTGTCAATGATTAGATTATAAGGATACTTCACACCCATCCTATGAAAGATGTGAAAGTGTTATCACCCAGAATATGCAATTAATGGATCCTGTCGTCAAGTAAGCAAGCAGAAAAAATTTCAATGAGTAAAGCAGTTTAAAAGCTTACAAAGAACGAGTAAAGGGCTTGGCACTATAGTCTAGTGAAAAGTAGAAACACATTATGAAATAAACCCAAAGGGCAAACTGGAAGTCACTGGTTTTTCAATACAAAATACACATAAAAATCCTGGAAGAGCAGGAACACAGGACTATGCCTTCTTAGGTGTGGACACTTCTTTTGGTTACATTCCCAACTATGAATATAGGCATACACTTCAGATTTCTGTCTAAATATTGTAGCCTAAGGAACTGCACATTACTTTAGGTGATGTTAAAAGCAAAACACATGGCAGAAGAAGCCTCCTCTATCACTTAATACTGAAATGAAGACATTCACAAAACCCCCACCTCTTAAGAGGTCTGTTTGCTCCTC
The DNA here is from genome assembly GCF_000687285.1 of Phaethon lepturus. Lineage (NCBI taxonomy): Eukaryota > Metazoa > Chordata > Aves > Phaethontiformes > Phaethontidae > Phaethon > Phaethon lepturus. Next base: position 55,811 of record NW_010513860.1, read on the forward strand.
ATTTTCCAAAGTGATTTTGGTAGAAATCCCAAAACCTTGAAGAACAGATTTATGTTTGACTAAATAATGCCTTTTCATCTATAGTTCTCTAAACAGCCTGAGGGAGTTCAAAATGATTTATGTAACAAGGTTTACTCACTTCAACTGTCAAGTACAATTTCAGAACAAATCATTAAGCCAGTGTAGCTACTGCAACTTTCCAACCTGACACTGATAATTATATCTCATTGCTTATTAAAAAAAAAAAGCTTAATTGGCATATTTAATTTGTGACTTTAACTGACCAAATTTGCACTGAAAATTTCCATGTGGTACAATTGCTTCAGTAGCCTCGCCTTAGTTAACTTTGTGTACTCCTCTTCCATTGGACAAACCTATTCTATAGGATTTTCTGCAGAGACAACCAGAGCTTTTTTGACATCAACCGTATTTCAACAACTGTCAAGATTTGTGACAATTATTGCATTCTTGCTGACGTGAGGAAGCCAAAATTTTAAGCTCTGTTTCTCTAGCAAGACCAAATTTTTAGAAAAGGAAGTTAAAATAAGTCCCAGGTTTCATGACACACTTTTCAGTTTCTTTATCATTGTGTTGGTTAAGAGCAAGTCTCCTGGAACACTTGTTCCAGGTTCTTGCAAAACATTATACTTCTAGCCTGGAAACCTACTCCAGGTGCTGTGAGAGAGCTGAAATCAACATGTGAGACAAAGAAGCCATTCACAGCCTTTCCCTGTGAAAATCCTCATTTTGTCCTTAGGAATAGAATTCAATTGATTTTACAGCTTCTTTGCACTACATATGAAAAACAAAAAGGTGGGGGAGGGATAGAGAAGGATAATATAACCAATTGTTCAGAGCAGTGTTACAAGGATCTTTAAGGAAGTGACTAAGTATTAGAAATAAAGATTAACAGTTTGAAAGTCTTATTTAAAGTAGAAGCAAAACTATATAAAAAAAATTATGTTACTGTAAAAGCATCAGACTCTGTTGGCATTTCAAGGTAAAATAAATCTAAGATAGATGAGCCAAAAATGGTTTGTTCTTTTTTATTTAATATTGGTTGATGACAACCAATCAAGAATTCTGTCGGAATGAGGATGTAACTCCAAATTCTGTCATAGGAAACGTGACAACAGCCTTACTGTTTGATTTCAGAAGTCCTCATTCTCCAGAAGTAGTTAAAATGAATGACTAGAAAGGCAAGAACAGATCAAACATAGAAGTGTCTCTGCTAGTCTCCTATTATTCTTCAGCTCAGATGTAGCTTTGATGGCTTTCACAATAACAACCTGAATATTCTTCTCTGATCATTCCCGATTCTATTATATCTCTTTAAAAACGAGACAGGAAGACCAAAACTGCACACGGTATTCAAGATATGAACATCTATGCTGTATCTTTGATGTTATAGAATCCCCCACTTATTTTCTTAATAATTCCTAAAACTTGATTGGGAATATTTTTGAAGATTATTCAGCACTGTGCTGACACTTTCATACAAGTATCAGCCATGAAACCCAAATACTGCTCCTTAGTCTGTCACTATAAACTGAGACAGGATTTTTTAATCTTCCTTCTGTGCCTGTGCACCATTTCAGACTTATGCTGAATTTCATTATGCCATTTCATAATACAGTCCCACAGTGTCATAAGGCTCTTTCTTCTACAGTTCTTCAACTGACTAACTTGATTTCTTCAGTGAACTTTTTTTCATTGCACTGATTATTCTGTTCTCAAGGCATTAAAGAATTTACCAGCTTGTAGAATTTCACTACTGATGTCCAGCTGCAACAAACATTTACTGTTTTATAGTTTCTTACCCTTTGGATGTTCACTTGTCTTAAAAGTCTGTTTTATGGGACGCAGTAGCAGCCTTTTGGAAATTTAGGAAGCTTCCATCAATCTCTTATCCACATGACAGCTAACTCTTCCAAGACTTCCAATAGGTTTTAAGGTGCAATTTCTCTTTAAAAATGGCCCAAACTTGTTGACTGTTCTTAACTAAGTCATATTTAGCTGCATATTCACCAATTCTATTCTTAAATATTATTTCTATTACACTACCTGATACAGCAGGACAGTTTTATGGCTTGTAGTTTCCTGGAGCTCTCCTAAAACCTTTGCTGGCATCACAGTAATAATGTCTTAAAACTGACTTGGCATTGCAGACACAGAAAATTTCTAATGTTCGTTTTCGCAGTTTATTCAACTATTATTGATGTAGTTCATTTTACAAAAGGATCTTTTGAAGACTCACAATCAAAGAAAGGATCCAGCCTAAATGCTTCTTCAGTTTCTTGTAAATGAAGACAGAATAAAGAGCGTAAAGATGTAAAGACTAATTTCAGTTTCTCTGTAATGGCCCTGGCTTCTTCATTACTCCTTTTTTTCCTTTATCCATGAACCTTATGGACTTGCTCACTGACATCTTGCCCTTGAAATACAGAAGAAAGATGTGTCATTAAATTGACACATTTTTCTAGTTCTTCAAAGCCTTTTTGACCTGCCTTATGTTTAGCCTGCCAGAGTTTCAGAAATTATCATCTTTAATTTTCTTCATTTGAGCAATACTTAGCCATTCCAGTTTCCTCTAGTGCTTTTTGCAAACTGTTTCAAAGTACTCTGTAATAATAGACACTCTCTATCATTGCTGCTTTAGAGGTGTAGAAAAGAGCAATAAATACTCAGAGAGGAAAGTACCCAACTTTCTAGTCCTGTGATTAGAACAGCCAGAAAAACAGACTACGGGTTTCCATGCCTGCTTCCAGGGCTGTTTCCACAAATTATCAACAGATTTTGAATGCAAATCTGAATGAGTTAAAAAACAAGGCCAGGAAAGCCATAGTGGATCAGTTTCTATTTTCCTTCATTCCCTGGTATATTCCAGTAAGTTTTACTGCATAGGAAATGCTAAATGCATGCATTCTTTTTAGGTGCAAATTTATGTCTCGACAGTCTATGATACTTGATACCTGCTAAATATAAAGTGATGGGAGATTAAATCAACAATGTGAGGCACCATGGTTGGTATGCTTTATAAACAATAAAATACCAGGTAGACTTCAGCTAATTTGGAGCCTCAGCTTTGATCACACTGAGAAGAAGAAAGTTATATGTAATGTGACAAATAAGTTATGACTCCTGGCAGTAAAAAGCAGTCTCTCATTAACTACCTTGTTTTGAAAATACTTGGAAGGTGTGTGTGTTTGTTTTGTTTTAATTTCATATTCAACTACCTTGCTTAGAATATTTAATAAACAGGCCTTATATTATACTTACTGTTTCTTAAACCATAATTTTTTTTCACATTGGAAAACAGAAAGTATACAAAATAGAAAGCTATCCTGATGATAACATTAACTCTCAAGGAACTATTATTACCTTTGCAGAAACCCTGGCTAGCTTTGCACTTTCGAAGTCAGATATTGTACACACATTTCCAAACATTTTCAGATTCATTAAGAATTCAGGAACTAAGGCAAGAGTTTTCATCTTTTATTAAATGGAACTTTCTAGTATATTTCTAAGACAGTATTTTTAAACCATGCATTTGTGCTTAGGTCATTGCCAGGGGCTTCAGCAATTAAGAAAATCTTTACCATGCTACCATTTGCTCTTTTTTGTTAAAGTGTTGGAACATGAAGGAAGAGAAATAAATTCAGCAGTGAGGACTTGCATCTTGCCTATGAACAAAAAAGTTACTCATGCTTCTCATCAGGATAGTCTTCCTTTTCTTCTACAAACTCAATGAGAAAACAGTTCAGAATGAATTATATTTTGGTTATGTAGCCTGTTTTTATAATCAGCTTCATAATCAGCATATAATCACATTTTCAAGGACAATTTCTCTTCTTCTGTTTCATACATTGATAGGAAAGAACCTAACTCTCTGTCATTGCTGTTAGTATGCTCAGAAGGGTGGATTTAAAGTTGGGGACATGAAAGATGACAGTATCAAGTGAAGAAACCAAGAAACCACAGAAGAACTAAACCATCCTAATTTGAGATGTAAGTTCAAAAAACATAAAGAAAACTGTATCACCAATATCTGCAAGTATCTTGTATTGATTTAAGTGGAAAAAGCTGAATTTCTTAGTTTTATACCAAGAAAGATGGTGACATTTTCAATAGACATTGCTAGCTGACAAGTAAATCCCTATTCAGTGGAAAGCAAAGACAACTCTTGGACCAGCAAGACAAAAGGTGTATGTGTGTTTGATAACAATCCAGAAATACAGAAATTTGTTTCAAAGAATAATGCTAAAATCCATATTTCAAAACATCCAAAGCAACTCCTCCTCATCCCCAGGTTACAATATTCTTTTTAACTATTGTAACACATGAAATCTAATTCATTGTCTAGTTTGAGATGTTAACAATAAGTATTTTCTTGATGGGCCTACACCTATGCACATACATTTTTGCGGTTTTTTTAGTCTTTAAAATGGAAATCTTAGGAAACCAAAACTGATATGCAAAAAATCCTAACTACTACACTGATCAATCATATCCCTCATGTTAGTCACAGTAAATTTTAGAACACATAGTAGTGTGACATACAGGTTTACTGCAGCAATCTGAAAGATCAGAAGACTTATTCAGTTGTAGTCTCAGGTTGTGTATCTGGAGTGTAACCAAAATGCTTCCTCTAAAAAAAATACTTTAATATAAAATAAAAGCTGATGTGATTTCACTAATCAGATAGAAACCTTCCTGCCCTACCTCAGAAAGTTACAATGGTACTTAAATTAATCACTGTGTTTTTGGTTTCTTTGGTTTTATTTTTAAATTTAGTAGTGTGCTTTAGCTGCCGACCTACAATGTTAAGCTAATTTCAAGAGCAATTTCAAGAAACAGAAAGCAAAAGGGAGAGGGAAAGTCCCACACTCTTCAAAGGCATTTTATTCTGAAAAGTCACTCAGTAGAACTCCTTGGTTTTCCCCATCGCATTTAAAAATTTTAATTTCTCAGTCTGGGAAATTCTGACTAAGATCTGAAGGAGGAAATAAACAGTGGAGTTTAACAAGCTGCCACTTTCAAGCCCTTTAAGGCATTACTGTGAAACTAAAGCAGTGGGAATGGCTGTACCCACCCACCAACTTTCTCTGTTGATGAGCAGAACTGTATGCAGGTCGCCCACTGTTATATTAGCAGAAATCAATGTCCTTTGCAGTCAGAGCAGAAATACAATTTAATGAAAAATCTGAACTGAAAAATAGCATTTATGTAATAGTTTGGTTAGAATGATTGTAAATATATATAAAGTTGATATCTTTTCCTAAATGGCAAATGTTATTTCAAAGTTCAGTTAGTAATCCGATTTATTTATTTTTAACTTTGAACTATATGTAAAGGCATGTGAAGGAGTCCAGAACTGAAGAGTAGTAGGGTGCATTAGAATACCTTTTTTCCTTGAGATATTTCATTGTTGTTCCCTTGAGCCTGCTGTGACTTTCAGTTGTGAAATCATATCTCACCTCATCATCTGTTATCTCTTGGGTAAGAAAAGCATGTTGACCTCCGAAATAAATAAAATTACCTCCCCCTGCTTAGAAGGATGAATCATTTATTTGCTTCATTGCCATGGATGCAACACACCTGTGTAAGCCATTGCCTACATCTCATACGCTAGTGCTGTATTATGCCCATCAAATGACATTTCAAGAGATTACACTATGCATTAGGCAAATACTTCAGTACCTGAAGAATTGTTATTGCTCTTCCTGCCACTCTTACCAAGTTTTCTTCTAACACAAATCTAAATTAAATGGTTACCAGGAATAATCTAATCAAGTTTGTATCAAGCTTGATTAATAAAGGTATTTTAAGTGTTTCGTAAGTGAAAACTGCATATGAGAGCAGCCAGTACTACTACAAAACTGAAGCAATTTTTAAAGTAGGGTATTATATAAAAGCAAAGAGTTGGAAAGAAAGCATTCAGAAATTTTATAATGATCCTGTTGATTATGAGTGGACACTTCACAATCTCATTGAGTTAATGCTTTATTAGTATAACTAAAGTTATTTTACTGCAGTAAGTGTATCTTAATATGGGTATTTAAATATTTTCATTTGAAATTAGGAAAGAGCAATGATTAACCATCCATTACAAACGTAGTGGATTAAGTTTTAACAGCTCAAAAATATACAGAACAATGTTTATGATCCAGAAGTTCAGTGAAATGGGTGTTTTAACAGCTTTTTCAAATTAAGTCCAAGAACGTCTGTTTCATTTGTATGACCCACACTTGCTTACCGTGCAAACGGGGCATGATATTTTCAGCAGTTACTACTGCAATAACTTAGTAATTACTTTTAAACAGCAAAAAAGGTGCTTCAGTAAAAATCATTTAAAATATCCTCATCACCCCAGCGAGAAGGCTGGGGGTGCACAGGAAGCTGGGAGGGGACACAGCCAGGACAGCTGACCCAGGCTGGCCAAAGGGATATTCCATACCACATGACGTCATGCTCAGCATATAAACCAGGGAGTTGGCCAGGGAGGGGCCACAGCTCAGGAGCTAACTGGGCATCGGTCAGTAGGTGGTGAGCAATTATGCTGTGCATCACTTGTTTTGTATATTCTTTTATCATTATTATTGTCATTATTATTATTCTTTTTATTTTCCTTGTCCTATTTTATCTCAACTCACGAGTTCTAACCTTTTTCTTTTCCAATTCTCTCCCCCATCCCGCTGCGGAGGGAAGGACCTGAATGCCTGTGTGGTTGTTTTGGCTACCTGCGGGGCTAAACCACAACAACATAAAAAAGTGATTTACATTTTAAGCAGATAAACTCATAGAGTCTAGAAAGATTTTAAAATTGGTATAATAAAACACATACAGCTAGCTCAGGCTTAGATTCTGCAAATCACATTTCAGTAAAATCAAGTTCATGACAGGAAACATACACACTAGTAAATGCTTGTAGGATTATACACAGAATTTGCTTTCCTATGACATGTATACATATGCTAACACATATATATAATTATTTTTTTAATCAGTTTTATCATAACACTGAAAAGTAAAAAGAAATCCCTTGCCTTTCAGATGAGAATTCTGCTAATGAATTGGAAGTCATATCTTACTGTCAGCTTTATGAGCTCATCTGAACATTGTTTATATCTGGTGTTTCGGATATATTCCAGAGCAAAACAGGCTCAGAAAAGCAAAACAAGAGACACAAAAATCAAATTAAAAAATACCTCAAATTAATTAGTACAACAGCAGCCTTAGGTCAAAGCACCAATAAACTATTTAAGCTTACTACATAGAAGACTTCCAGGAAGTTAAAGTCACTATCAGAATATTATTTATTTACCAGATGAGAACTGGCAAGTTTAAAAGTGTATTATAAATAACCACAACAATAAATAAGACCTGATTTTTGTAGTTCTACCTTAAAGAAATGTTTTAATCGTCTATTAAATGGAAGACACACTTGTGCACACACGTCTATCATTTACCTTCAGCTCTAGGTCAGTAAATATTTTAGTGAAGTCAACTTGTTACAAAGAAACATGATTTTTAAAAGTAAGAGACTTCACTGCAAGATTATTTATAGTTGGGAAACAGCAGATCACAGTATGTATGTATTTTTCACTTCTTTCTGTGCCTTTACTGACTCTATTATTAGTGCTGATGGAATAGTTTCAAGCTAGCAGTTACTGACATCAATTTAGAAATTTATATTAAAATCTTTTTTTTTCTGATAGCTTCAAATATTTGATTTTTATTTCCATTAGAAAATGCATCTTCATGTAAAAGTAGTTACCCCTACTACAGCTTTGATACAGAAAGAAGGCTCTAGTTATCTTATGAAAACATGCAAAGGGAAAGAACAGTCACTGGACTAAAGGCATGGCCCCAACTACACCTACCTGCTGTAGGTTTCCAGCATCCCTTTTACACAGTTATATATATGCAACACAAATCAACCACCCACTGATTTGAGAACTTAAAAAAGAAAGATCTCCAAAATTCAGGAGAAATACTGAAGGTACTCTACCTGCAATTACAAAAACTGCAAGGACAAAAAGATGTCTCTTTTCAGAGCTGAGAAGCTGGAGATAGTAGTGTTTTCCGAGACTTCAAGATTCATAAATGTGTTAGGATGACACAAAGCACAAATTCTATCATCTCAAATAATGGAAAGCAGCAACATTCCACTTCATGAAAACTCAGTAGTTGCCATCAATCCCAAGATGTCAAAAAAATTTACTTGTTCAAGCACTTCACTGTGGTATTGTGTCAGATAAGTTAGCATGCATTTGAAGAGAAGGGGAGAGAGAAAGAGCATGATGTTAAACTAGAAGGGACTCCACAACCATTCCTGTCCTGTGGACTCAAAAGACAACTCCTGTGACCATGGCAGTAATTTGGGGGTGTAGGCTGGAGTAGCCAGATAATCGTAACCCCGAAGATGATAAATCAGACATAGAACAGTGTGCGTTTCATTCTAAAACAAAATTCAGTGCATGCAGTTTCTGTGCCAGTAGTGCCAATCCCTAATCAGCCATGCTAGTTCATGGGAGAATAACTGAAACAAATGGTCTAACTGATTATCTAACATATACTGTGCCTGTAGAAGCAGCTAAAGTAAAATACACTGAATCATATAACACACTGAACTTTTTTAATTTTAATCTCAGGATGCTTCTACAAGTGACTCCGGGGAGGTGCCTTGCTTGACCTGCTGTTTACAAACAGAGAAGGACTGGTGAGGGATGTGGTGGTCGGAGGCTGTCTTGGGCTTAGTGACCATGACATTATAGAATTCTCAATTCTGAGCGAAGTAAGGAGAGGGGTCAGCAAACTGCTACCATGGACTTCCGGAGGGCAGACTTTGGCCTGTTCAGGTCACTGGTCGAGAGCGTCCTTTGGGAGACAGTCCTGAAGGACAAAGGGGTCCAGGAAGGCTGGACAGTCTTCAGGAAGGAAATCTTAAAGGCGCAGGAGCAGGTGGTCCCCATGTGCTGTAAGAAGAGGGTATTCAGTCCCCTGAGCTGGAAGTCGGGGATAGAGAGCACAATAAACTCCTCATAATCCAGCAGGAAACAGTTAAGGACCTGTTAAGCCACCTGGGCACCCACAAGTCTATGGGGCCTGATGGGATCCACCCGAGAGTACTGAGAGAG
>NW_010513860.1:65055-65259 GCF_000687285.1 Phaethon lepturus
AGAAGACTGGAGGCTTGCCAATGTGACACCCGTCTACAAGAAAGGCCGGAAGGAGGATCCTGGGAACTACAGGCCTTTCAGCCTGACCTCTGTACCAGGGAAGATCATGGAGCAGTTCATCTTGAGAGTGCTCACAAGGTATGTGAAGGCCAACCAAGGGATCAGGCTCAGCTAGCATGTGTTCATGAAAGGCAGGTCCTGCTT